>NC_052140.2:4246757-4322578 GCF_016086655.4 Lepeophtheirus salmonis
CGACATGAAAAAGAGGACCCAAAATCAGGAATGTAGTTAGACCATTCTTCCCAGTTCTAGTTTTCTAGTCCATTCTAGTTTATAGGTTAGAATGTTATCCATTAAAATTTTGCACTTAAATACGAAATAATGTAATTTTGCATAGGTTATTTTGTTACCACCTTACGGCAACTTTTCTGCAACAGTCTTAATTGAAGTTCACACAAAAAACTTGACAAACAAGCTGGCCTAATTTGTTCACTGATATTTTAAAAAATTTTGATAACGTCCTTATATAATTACATATATAATAATTAGGCAAATAAAAACTAATTATACCTATGTACATCTTATTACATAGAGTAACCTCAATTGAAGTCCGACTGGCTTTCTTTTTCTTTTTAATAAGCAATTTGACAAGCAAATAATGTACAACCAACATATTATGTAAATATTTTTGCAAAAAAAAAATTAAAATGTGTGTTTATAAATTATGCTGAATCTTGACGTTATCTTGCGATGGGTTTATGAGCCATTTCTTTTTATATAAATATATATAGAATGAATAAATTCATGAGCGTTTGTTCAACGAAGATATTCTTTAGAAAGCCAAACAACAATTACTATTATGTTGCTGTTAAAAAGCTTATTCTGTTTGTGATAGTATATATAATATAATACTAATCACTTGTAGTACGATTATTTAAATGAATGGTTCCCATTGAATGGAGTTACATCCAGCTGTGATTTTTTTTATCTTACTTCCGTTTCCCTCTGTGTTTTTATAAATATATTATTGTTTTTATTTAGCTGTTCCCTATTTAGCCCTCCCCCCCCCCAAATGAGAGCATCATTACATTGTTTCATCCTAGCAGTTCTAATATTATAGTAAGAACAAACCTTGATACCCTTTCCCATCGCTTTTTGATACATTTACAACGTTTATTTATTTTTTAAGTTCCAGTAATTAACTAAAAGATTAGGTTCTAGGTTTTCATTTGATATACAGGGCTTTATATCGACATATTTCTAATAGTTCAGGAGAGGCAAATTGTTTTGTCGGACAGATTATGTGCTGTTCGAACGGACAAATATTTTCTATTCATACAAAATAAGTTAATCTTGATATGTGACACAGTTGTATTATCGTATAGTAATTTGATTCTGCTTTATTTTAACAAATTTATATCGGCAGCCATTACTTAAATAGAATTTGAGGAATATAAATTTTGAATAAAATTTACCATAATCTACAGTGTCTACAGATATTAAAATCAATTCTAAAAATCAAATGCTTTATTTCAGACTCATCGTTATAAAAGTTTTTTTTATTGATTTTTGGTCAATTTTGATTTAAATAATTACTAAGAAATTTTCATAAAGTAAGCTGGTTAGGTAATGTTGAATATTGCTTACGATAATATTTTGTGAAAAAAAAATTAAACTCTTCGTGAGTTTTTCAACAATAATATAAACTAATATGATTAAAAAATTAGATGTTAGGGGATTAAAACAAGTATAGATGCTTCATATTCAAAATAATTGATAGCCATATATCCAATTCAATTTTCCTGCACGGAATAATATATTGTCACATAACTTAAATAGCTTATTTTAATCAATTTCTTAAAAAATATTAAAAACTAAGTTGACTAAAAATCAATCAAAGTCAAACTTTTTTTCAAGGCAATTTTTCAAATTAAAATGCAAATTATATTCTATAAGTTTATAAAACACTTGAAGAAAAAATAAAAAAGATATTCACTTCTTATCAAGGTACTTCATTTACTTGATTTTTTAGTGGTTAAATAATTCTTTTTTTTATATGTACTCAAGATAAATTAATAAATAATTAATTTTTCAAATGCTGAATGTTAGTACCAATTTGTTTGACTTTCACCTATATAGGTCTTTCATCCGAAAATATGGCACTGAATCGTAGCTATACTCTAAAAACTTGATTTTGTTAAAAAGGCTTTAAAGGCTAAACCTGTAGATGTTTGACAGTTTTAATGGGCATTTTCGTATTTCACAGCTTTAATAACAATAATATATGTGGTTTCCAGCCTATGCGCAAAATTTTTGTTGCATTTTGTTACTATTGGTAATTCCATAGTTTCTCAACGAAAAATATAAAAACAAAATGTCGTAAAGCACAATAAGCTTTTTGTAACTTCATCTTCAAAAAGAAAAGGAAAAAGTTTACAAAATGTATGATAACTTTTACATGCAACGGCCTCTTTGAGAAGCGTATTTATATTCATGTCCTTTCTAATTCATCAATATGTATACTCGGATCCTTTAAATTAAAAAAAGTCAACTGACGAAAAAAACCGAAAAAATCATGCATTGTATTTTTGTTTGTACAAGAGGGGCACTCTTATAGGTGTTCAGAGGATTTATGTTTGGAGTAGGAAGGGGTGGAGTTAGCTCAGACTTATATTATTTAAAAGAATATAGTTTAAGTGCAATTTGAATGCTAAATACATAGAGTACTCACACTTAGATGAACAAATGAATACATCTGTTATGGCATTTTTGCTTCTTAAAAAGAGTGCGAAGCAAAGTTTCACACCCTGGTCGTTGTATTAAGTAAAAAATAAGATAAGATTTATTCATTAGTTACCAAGGCTTGTCATAATTGTTCACCATAAAATTTGCATTTCTTTTTGAAACGGTCATCTTGCCATCATTACTTAACCGGAATCAAATTAATAAAATATTTACTTTTCGATCTAGTAAAGTATTAACTTCCAAGGGGTAAAACAAAATCCAAACGAAACAAAGCAATAGGGCATGAGGAAACTAAAAATAAATTTCATCTGCAAGATATCAGGGCAGTATTCAATTTAGTAATAAACAACCACCCTCGACAACCACTCCTTTGACATTCAGCAATAGAAAACAAATTAGAAAGAGAAACGTCCCTCATAGTCTGATAAATATGTTACCAGTGGGTGAGGGAGGTTTATCTTTCGAATTTATTTTTCCATTAATAGCATAACAATAAAGTAAAAAAAGCTCATGCCCTCTTTCGTATTATCCGTCATGGAGTTGTATTACTTCCCCACAACATGGCGCCACTCTCTAAAGCTTTGATTAAAAAATTGATATAAGTAACCAACGATCATACCCTATTGTGCCAATACTAACTATCTAATCATTTGTGAAATATCGAATCGGAAAATAATTTGATATCAGCCCATGTTTAGTCAGTGCCCTGTTACCACTCTATATTATCGGTATACCAAACAACACAAGTATATACCAAGAAAGAGCTCACACCAACCAACCCATTTTGTAAATAGGTTATATGAAAGATATATATCCATTTATGCTTTTATTTATATCGTAAATGTTATTCAAATCTCCATAAATGAATTAAATTTTAAGATGGAGACGATGGTTTAAACTTTTTCTCCCCATTCTATATATTTTATAACTTAATATTAATTGAATTTCTGTCAATTAGTCATTTTTTCTTTAAAAAAGAAAAAGGTTTCTTAAACAAATTTTAATATATCATCCAACCAACCAACTTTGTGATATATTTGAGACTGGTTGAAATTATACTCTTAATCAAAAACATATATCATACTTTTTTATAAGGCAAGGATAATAATTTACTAAAGTTTTGCTTTCATATTTTATAAAAATATATTTTTTTCAAAAACTATTGGGAGTACCGTGCATTGCACCGAGTTACTAGCAGACACGCTAACTATCCCTTGGCTTGTAATAAACCAGTCAGCTAGTTAAGGCTGGCCTGTATCTAGCCCATTCGACTACGTAATGCTGTACCTCAATCCATTAGTGCCAAGAGGGCGGGATTAAGCACCTCAGAATTCAAACTAGTTTAAACATTAAATATCTCTATGGATATTCATTATTTTTTGAATATTTTTTTTGTAACTACACTCATGATAATTTAAATAATATCCTATGTTATTCTTCTTTAGATATGAAGTACTTTTAGTATTGATATTTGTAGCTTTATTCATGGGATTTAATTAAAAAATGGCGCGCCTGAAAGAGTAGAGGAAACTTTTTATTTAGTATTTTAGACCGATTCAAGACTAGGTGCAAGGCTTATTAAATTTTGAGGTTTTGTAACTACAAATGAAATCAATCACTGGCCCATTTTTTGTATTTAATGTGTATGAACACATTTAACCTATTTAATATTATTGGAACTTCTATTCATTTTATTATTGTCTCCTCTCATCCTTAGTTAGTCAAGATATCGGTTTAGATAGCCCATGAGAGAAAAAATGTAAATTTATATTAACTTGCGTCAAAAAGTACATAGCCCAGGACCTCGGACTAGTTATATTGCAAGCCTTGAAGAGGTAAACATATTGTACACTTTTTTATCAATTCAAATAAAATATAAATCTAATTCAAACGATAAAAACTATTTATGCTCAGTATAATTCCAGCAGTTGATCCCTTTTAATGACTTAAAATGATGATACTGCTATTAATAAGTCAGCTAATGAGTGAACATTCCCTTTCTTCAAAAGAAAAAATAATAGTGAAAAGAACTCTCGTTCTCTAGAAAGAAAAAGAAAAAAAAACTATAAAATAAAATCGAACCGATCAAGAAAAAGTATAAAATAAAATATATAAATATAAAAAAAAATGAAATGAAACGAGCTCCCATTAACGGAGTATATAAATCTCTTTAAATTAGGGTATTAATGTTTTATTTTTCCTCTCTCTCTCTCTTCTCTATATATATATATATATATAAATGTGTAGTATATACATAACATCTTCAACCTCTTGGAGTCGACCTCTGGAAATTAGGGTTGTAAATAAAAATAAAAAATCGAATCAAATCTTTATTCGAACAAAGGGGCTGATGAGTTGCTTTACATATAAGATACGTCAATACAAAAAAAAAAAGATCTAACATCAAGAAAAGGAGACAATCCCATTTTATTTTTTTACTTCATATAATAGGGAGGTCTGAAAAGTTTTATAAAATTCCTAAATAAAAGCTAGTCAAATCTATCTAGCATCTATTGACAGTTACTCACTATTGCTTTAGCCATTTTAGACACTCAGTTTTTATGTAACAGTCGTTTGACTGCGTTGATCTAAGTGTTTTTGTGAAAATAGACAAAATCGCGTATAACGCTGTTGGTGCAGTTTAGGTTTAATAAATTCAAGATTTGGATCCGATTAATGACTGTAGATGAAACTTGGATACGCCATTAAACGCTCGAAATAAAAATACAGTCCAAACTGTTGACTGCAGATTGTTTTGTCAAGCGGAGAACAATTATACTGCAAAGAAAAACGCAGAGTACTATTTGGATGGGCTACAGAGATGGGAGCATCGGTTGAAGAAGTGTCTAAAGTTACAAGAAGACTATTTTGAAAAATAAAAATTCAGAAAAAATGTCTTGTGTCTTGGTTAGGTTTGAAACTTTTCAGAGCACCCTCGTATGCAGGGTCGTGCAAAAGTTTTGAGACTAAACTGAAGTCATTAAACACTGATGTATAATATTCAAAATATTTTTCAAATAATGATATTAAGGATAAATTATCCGTTAATTCTTCAACATTTGGGTGACGGATTCATCCGGTGGAACTATATTTGCAACTCCATACTTGAACCCATCAGATTCATATCGGTGTCATGATGTGCTACAGGTGTTTTTGATGTTGCTCTTTGACACTGCATCCCAGTTGTGAAACGGCTAAAAGGAGTCAGGGACATCCTGTAAGGCCAAAAAAGTCACCCTACACATTATCCGCCTTCCGTATTCGACTAAGCTCCATGATTAAAGCTAATGGCAGCCATTTCGAATGGAAAGTCTCAAAAAGTAGTCCTTGTAAATTACTATGTTATAAAAACCATTGCTCATTTATGAAGAAAAAAAAAACAACTTTGAGCTTTACAGATTTCTGTAAGTTTTTCTGCACCGCCGTGTAGTCTTTGTCATGAGAAAAACCTTTCTTCACGAGTATATTATACAGGGGATTGATGGAGTATTAAAATTAAATTAATTCGCTCTAATTTGAATAACCCCATACAGCCACACAATTGACTGAATCCTCATTTAGGATATTTTTATAATTAATACTGTACCCATAATTTAAAACCATTTAAATATAAATCCGTATTAATTTCTATAATGAAAATGAAAGAAGTTTTTACTATTTATTTTAATTTCAATTTGTCTAATTAGATACAATTACAAAGTATAAAGCAAAACAAAAAGTTAAATATTTGTATTTCATATAATCTTTTATGTAGAGAGGTAATTTTTATTTATTTTGTTTGTTATTTAAACATACATACAACAGTACATTAGAGTGGTCACTCTTTTTGAAATAAAATAGTATGAAGGTGAGGATTTAAAGTCTCAATGTAGCATGTCTTGCAACAACACAAATAGTTTTCTTGGCTTAACCCTACATAAGTCGTTTCAAAACTCACCAGAGACATTTTACAGATTAATTACGCTAATTTTTTAGATGATGTTGTGAGAATATATTGCTTTTTAGATATACCTCGAAAAATATGTCACTTTGTTGATGTGAAAAGATACTTTGTCATTGTCAAATAGTCCCATAAATAACCAATGATATCTGAAAGTTTTGATCACTCACTAATCTTGTTAATTAAGCTCACTAAATGAAGCTTATTTCTTCAAACATTTTGACGTTTATGATTACTTTTTTGATTATGAGGTATTTATCAATTTGTTTTGTAGACTACTTATTAGTGTTCCGCAAAGAGAATTTGTCTAAACTCTAAAATTAATATTTTAATCTTAATTCATACTAAAATTATTCAAAATCTTGTAAATGACCCTGTGCTGAGTTTTGGAAACACTTAGAGTGAAGCCTTAACTATTTTTGTAATTCTTACACTCAATTTTCATACTTAAATGTTAACTTTATACTTCCCCATATCATAAATAGTGATTCCTCTAAGCATGTAATACTAGAGATCTGAATAATCACGCATTATTTTTACAGGGAATATAAGAGGAGTGATAGGTTAAAAAAAAGAGTCAACGTCATTTTTTACTCAAATCCTTCAAGAAGGAAATAAAAAGCAAACTAGGCTACATGCTGGTGTATTCCAGTATCTAAGGTACATATAGGGTGATTCAGTTAATTTGAGTATCGTTAACTTTAACATCATTAAATTAATAATATTGGAAGTAGAGATTTCGTTATTTATCATCAGGAGTATAAGGCAGAGTTGAGACTGGAAATAAAGTGTGACATATGGTCTAAATATCCTGGGCTTCACAAACTATTTTTTTATTCACTTTATTTTGAGTTAGCACCAACCTTCAAAAGACAGCTGTAAAAATGTCATGACAATTTGTGTGACGCTACTTTTGATATTTCGAAAACAATAAAGTTTTATTGGGACTTAGTTCCATTAAGCGAATAGAAAAAATTATAATAATAATTATACTAATTTTAAAAAAAACCAATTTTGAACGGAAAAATCGGGGTTTCTTTGCTAAGTCTGGGATTTTCAGCCCATCTGTTAAGAATGGTGCAAATACCATTTTGAAGACTTTAGAAACAAAATATTTCGGACTTTTTTTTCACCTGATCTTAGTTCCCTTGACTTTACAACTTAGGGTATGGTTAAAGAGATAAGCCAGAGCAGTTTGCAGACTCAACAAGTCAGTGAGAAGGTGTTCCCGCCAAGTTCTTTAAAAATTATGAATACATTTTATTCTAGTACAAAGTCTGTTAGTAGTGCTGGACCGTTCTCAAAAACTAAAAAGACTAACTAAAACAGCTGAAATACTACTAACTACAGTATTTCAGTTGGGAAACTTTTATCATAACATTTTTCTAGAATACAAAATATCTGAATTAAGACAATATTATTTTCTTCGTTTTATATTCTTCAAACCTAGCTAGGAGTGAAGAAAATAAAAATATATCTAGGTCTTTATGACTGAAGGGTCGACTACTTCGTACTTAGGACCGTTGAATGCTAAAAAAGATAGGACTGATTTAAAAAAAAAAAGAAAGGAGGGGAGATAAGACTGATTAACATTTCAGTCCAAGGACCAATCCAACACTATCTGTGAGTAATGTAATATTTGATACGACAATAATTATGAACCACCCTGTAAATTGATAAGAAATAACTATTTTTGTTTACATAGAGAAATTTGTAGAATGTGAGTAAATGTATCCATCCATCTATGTAGCTCGACTCAAAAGATGGATGAATTATAAAGTATCTTTTAACAAAAAATAGACATCAAAGGAATCTTCTTGAACCTTTTTCAGCTACCTACCTAATTGGATATATTAAATAAATAAAATAAAAAAGTACCTTCGCTGTACTCAAATTAAATGCTTTGAACAGAGTAAATTATATATTCATATATATATATATGTACGTTTGAACTAATTTTTGTCAAAGGATTGAGTAGTTGTTTTATTGTCTTGGTATTTGATGTATGTATGTTTGTTTGTAACGATATTTATTAGGTAGTAATCCTTTCAAGATGAGAGAACCTTGTCTTACATAGTGTTGTGACGACTCGATATTTATGTCGTAAAATATCAAAATGAACAATAAAACCTTCGACCACAATAGGTGTTGCCTTTATAGATTTTTTTTTTTAAATCAAGATTTTAGAGTATAGTTGCAATTTAGAGCCATATTTTGACGTGAATGAACTATATAGATGCAAATAAAAGTTTGTAACAATCGATATACAATAATTAAGTCATTGAGAACAAAAAATACTCATAAAACCAGATCTTGACCCAGTTATACACAACCTAGCCTAATTATTAATATTAGTATAATTATTAAAAATAGTATTAATTTTTAGAAAAATCTCCTCAAAATATCTATTTACATAACTATTATTTTCCTACGACGTATTTTCTAAGAGATTGATGGACAATTTGAACTAATTACTAATATTTTCAGCGTGATTTAGGTTACTGTTAAATACTATTCTTTTTATTTTATTGCAAACTCTAAATCATTAATTATATAAGATATTTCTTGAATAAACAATTATAAAATAATGAGTTATTGAGGTAGAAAGCAATCTTACTTTTGTCGATCTTAACTCAAATCATGTAAGTTCAATAGGTTTAACAGACTTCAAATAGAACTTTTTGCAGCATTCAAATGCTTAATTCAACATTGCAGACACTAATATTCTTTAAATAGGGGATCTTAATGTATCTGATCAAAAAATAAAAAATGAAGTTTTTTAATTGGAAGCTAATATTTTTTTTTCTTCAATATTTCCCCTAATTGTTTTATATCATAGCTAAAAACAACTGAATAAACCTTATATTACAGCTTAAAAAGATTTGTCTTAAAAAAAAAGATAGATTTTGATGGAATTTTTCAATTTTAATTTTTGAATGGAATATTGGCATAAACGTGAAATAAAGATACGAAATAAAATATAATTAAGTCAATTATTTGACTAGTAATAATAAGTAATTAATACTTTAGAGGGAAGGTGATTATCCCATAGTTTCATATAAATTGGTTAGAATTGAATACTCATTTAGTCATATAATTATCAACTAAACTACATTTAATTTCGTACCTTTATTATAAACAATTGCACAATTAAGATTGTTACTAAAGAAAAAAAAGTTGTCGCCATAGGTCAAGAAAAATAGGCAAGTAATAAACTATGTAAAGTTAAAAAATATTTCAATGAATAAAAATTAATAAATATCCATAGTAGCCTTTAATCCGTACTCGAATCTTTTAAAATACCTTTTAAATAAATATGAAGAATATGTTTATCCTCCAGTCCAACTGGAATGGTGATTTCTTTAGATCTGAAGGTGTAGATTAGCCAAGAAAATTAGAAAGTGTTGTCTTAACTTTGTATTCGACTTTTCTTAAATTAGAGGGAGCGACG
Source organism: Lepeophtheirus salmonis (assembly GCF_016086655.4). Lineage (NCBI taxonomy): Eukaryota > Metazoa > Arthropoda > Copepoda > Siphonostomatoida > Caligidae > Lepeophtheirus > Lepeophtheirus salmonis. Next base: position 4,256,642 of record NC_052140.2, read on the forward strand.
AACCACTCTGTGAGCGAAGAGTTTATTTCTATACTTTTCGGAGCTGAGATTACTAATCATTATAGGGAGGAAGTTGCAAGTTTATATGGGAACCATTTTTGCGTCCAAGTTGTGTAGGGGTTGGCATGAATGATTTGAGGACATATTTCTTTTGAAATATCATCGAGCTTCTCCAGTGTTATCTTCACTAATGAAGAAATCTTTGATTTTCTTAGATTCAACCATTCTAATTGCCATAAAAATGGAAAAGGTGGCACAAATTCTTTGTCAATCATGTCTCTAGCAAAAACTTCCGCTGCTGCCTGGAGAATTTAGTAACGGATTTCTTCGTAACACTTCTTAAAAAGTGTTTTCCAACATATATTTTTCTATATTTTATCTCAACCCGGTTTGAAACAAATGACTACTTTAACTCTATAAATAATATTGATGATTTTTACTGTCTCTTGTTGGAGTAACTTGATCAAAATATTTCTTATACAAAATAAAATATCATTTTGTTAGAAGATATCGAATAGTTTTTATGCAGCCATAATAATAACATGGGCCACTAGGGGAGGAAAACATAAGGTTGTAGCCCTACATAGACATTTCATATATTGTAGGCAATAAACTTCATATTCCAATATGCATCATTGTTATACAAACAAGCTTAGGTCGTAAAAATTTCATATATGTAATATATCGATTAGGATTATTATTTTTTCCAAAAAAAATGTAATCATGGATGGCTGATAAAGATAGTATATCAAAAAAGAAAAAAAAACTAGGAATCATAAAGTAAAATAAATAAATAAACCTCATCATCATACATGACTGATTTAAGAAACGACATCTATCAAAATACAACATAAAATGTCTGATTTTTTTTGTAGGACTAAAAAATGGCATTCATTTCACTATTAGATTAAATTTCACTTCATTAGAAGTGATTTTCCTTTTATTTTAATCATGGCATTTCTGAAAAAGTTTGCCATTTATTGAGGATCACGTGCAGGCCCGTAACTATTGGATTTGAGTGGTGTTTAACTTAGGTAAAGCGGCGTAACTAGCTTTCATTATTTGGGGGCTTAGTCCCAAAAATTATCTAAACCTTATACAATAACATAGTGTAAATAAGTATACTATATATTTTTTATATATGTTGTGTCAAGCTGAATATTTTATATTAATTCTAGCTTACAAGTTGTACAAGTTGCAACCAAAAAATTATATAAATAATTTTAAACTAAACTTTTTAATACTTGGTAAAAGGATCATGTAAAAATTGTGTGTTGCATGTATGGTTGATATATAAAAATGTTGTAATTTTGTACTATTTGAATAGAAATCACTAAAATATAAGTATTCTATGCAAATTATAATGTTTAAATGCCCGCAGTTATATTACTAATAAATACATATAATTTTAATAGATCAATTGAAATCATAGTATCAATGTATGTACTAATTCTCGGTAATTAGAATGAGCAATCCCATGATTAAATAATGCATCTTAAGACGATGAAATTGCAACTTCTACAATGTACTTATACAAGTTGCAACTTGAACAAACATCGCAACTGGTAGAGAATATATATTTATGATAAAAAGTTTAGAAGCGACGCCACTACTCAGGGATTGAAAAAAATATATAATTTGAAGAGGGTGCTCTTTTTATATTTGCTATTTGATTTTTTATTATTATTATTATTCTTGAAGAAAGAACAATAAATATAAAGTAATCAATGGTGCCTGAAAGACAAAGAGTAACACTGAGGATCTATTGCAGAGTTATCAGGGTAAGAATTCGTTGGACTCGGAGTAGAATTGAGGATCAACATAGGATAATAATAGTATAGTAAAAATGTTACATTTTGGCGAAAATGAGTTTAAAGCATTTTTTTAAGTTCTTTAATTTCCAAGTGGTTTTATGTAAAAATTTAATTAAAAAATGGTCAAAGTAGACACAACTTCATATTCACACCTAGCACCTTTGTATGTATTGAAACATGTTCCTATTTGCAGCCTTGTAGAATGATGGAACCAGTATGCAAGATAAAAGACTACCAATCCGCACTTGAGTCCATCCTCAAGGCACCTCCTAATATTACTGCAACTCGTGGGATGACCTGCCAGAGATCTAAACCACCTAGAGCATAAAAGGAGATTCAAAATATGCTCCAATGTCATTCCTAAAGCTGGGCAAACGTCTTAACATCAAGAATGCACTTTCACAAAGGAAGCTGACTTCCTCCCCATTAAGGGTACAAAGCTCGGAGATGTTAAAACCCTCCTCAACCATATTTACTTTCCCGACTCTTTAACTTTTCATGACAATTTGAGATGAATAACCGAAGACAGTAAACCCTTAAGCCCTTGTATTTTTCTGCATTCCTCTGTTTCAATGTCTGTTTCTTAATATGCCAAATGGTTTGTTTTTGATGGAAATAAGGAAAATTATTTTTACTTATTTTAACTTAAAATATCACGAGTCCTACTGTATTCCCTACTTTAAAAAAGTAATGTATTTTGAAGGAATAAAAAATTGTATAAAATTCTAAGAACTTATTTATTTAATTGCCTCTGTGAACCAATAACTACGAAAATATATATATATATATATTTGTTTTAGTTGAGTGGGATTGTAAGATGTTGGATTTATATGGTGCATCAACATAAAATAAAATAAATATAATACCAGTACTTTTAATTAAAAAAATTACATTAGAATATACTTTTTTCCATCCCTGCAGGACATACTATGTATAGAAAGTAACCAAATACCTTTATACCGGAATCCCGGGAATTTGAAAGACAGTTCTTACCTGTTAACTATATAATATGTTCAATACAAAATATGTTTCAATTTATTTAATTTAACTAAACTTTACTTTGATTTTCAGATTTGCCACAAAGGAGTCCGCCGCCCATGCAATTGTCGCCATCCATAATACGGACGTAAATGGACTTACAGTCAAATGCTCATGGGGGAAAGAATCTGGGGATCCTAATAATTTACCAGCAAATAGTCAAGTAAGCTTCAACATATGCAGAAGTTAGTTAGTCTGATGCGCCCCCCAAAAAAAAAGAAAAAATATCATATATTATCTATATTTATAAGCCTGTTTTTGGTGGAACCACACATGGAATCCAAAACAGTCGAAGAGATCAGTCAAAAAATTTAGCAAGTAGACGTATAAAATGACCAACCATTTTCTTACGGTATTTTTTAGGGCCCCCGAGGTGATTAAGAGTCAGTTTATTCACCAAAATAAAACATATTTTCCATTCTCTCTTTCTATATCTCTCTCATTCTCTCTTCTCCTTCTACCTCTTTTCTTCTACCTTCATTTTTTGTTTATATTCCCCTATATTCAGCCCTGCCACGCAATCACCCTCTGTTTATATATAATAAACATATTTATATAAGTAATTATGAAACGGTGTTGATAATTTTTGGGTCTAAGCCCCCCTCCTCTCTAAAAAAGAAGATTAAATGTAGCAACACACCTGTTATAAAGGGATATAGTAATAGTACTTTAATGGTGCTGCCTACCGTAAAAATTAGTAATGAGCTACGTGAAAAGCTTGTCTATTGGTTCTCGAGTTCCATGAAATCACCAAAAACTCGGCTCGGGTACCTAAGAGTCGAGTATTTATCTCGTCATAACTTGGGATTTCTTCATAGATTGACTTCCTTTCTTTTTGAAATTTTGAATTTATGTTTTCTTACAGGCAATATTTTGTAGAAATATGTTGAGTGTTGTGCAATGTGTACTCTTAGGCCCCTTCTACATCCAATATTTTCGAAACGATGTTGTATTCCTTTTATTTGGATTCAAAAAGTTTCCTAACCAGTAGAGGAAGAAATCTACTTAATCCGAGGCGGTAAAGAATGTTGATGTATCTCATGGGAATTGTATTATTGTTAGGGATACATCTTAAGGAAGGCAAAATCAGGGCATTTGGCATGGAAAATTAACTTCTCTTTACTTTGTACATCTTGTACATGTTAAATTTATTAACTCTCATTTGGTATCTCTTTCAATGCTATAGCATCCTACAGGGAAATCCAGAATATGTGTTCATTTCCATCATCTCATAGATGCTTCACTTTAATACAATCATGACAAATCTTGACAGCTAAGCTACTCTCCTCTCCAAACATTCTTCAAATTGTCAGGGAGACCACGTCCATTTTCGGTTTCTTTTTTAATATCCCAGCGGGTTATATTTTTTAAATCTCTTGCTATACTCTGCAACAAATACACGGAAAGTTTTTTTGGCGTTTTTGAAAAATAAATCTACATAGTTCGTGAACATCGCAAAATAACACCAAATGACGTTAAATGTGGTTTGCCCATCTATCCGTATATATATGAACATATGATAATCCTGCTCTCACGGAGACTTTTCGTTAATCAACTAAACAAAGAGTAATGTTGGATTGGTTCCGAATAAGTAATTTAAGTGATTTCGTCAATAAATAAATTATCTTTAAATAATGAAATAGAATTTTAATTTCATCATCATGATAAATATCATAGTCGGACTTTGACATTAGACTAAAACGATCTATTATCTTTATAATATATGTACATATAACATAAGATTACTACATATAATATCTTACATTCTTCTTGTAATGTAATTTAACGTTAATGCATATTTATTAAAGTCCTCTTTTTCTTCCTCTTTTCTCCCTAGTCAAACAAGAAAGAAGAAGATTCTCATTTACATTTTTTTTTTTTTGCGATAAGGTACTTTTGGTCTTCCTATTTTATATTTTATTTTTAAATTTGCCGCATAATTTATTTCTTCCCATTTTCTTTAATTTAAGGATCCTGAGATGAAATAAATATACTTTTTATATAAATATAAATTGCTCTAAGGATCCAAGAGAGAGGAAGAGGTAAAGGACAACTTTATTTTAAAATATTTATTGAGACAGCAGGTCAATTTTTTTATAGTTTGTGATGAAAATCGTGTGTTTTTTGCCCACGTTTAAAAAACCAAAAATTAACATGCCAACCCCGATAATTTGAGAATGTTGTGAAGGATTACGCTCAAGATGTTTCATTATACAATATTATATATGTTTCAGCAACAATCAGCTGTGCCAGGGGGGAGGAGAGGGAAAATAAAATAAACAAGGACATTGGCAAGATTATCACCGATGTTGATCCTTAATTATCCTCGGAGTCCAACAAGGACTTACAATTATATATGAGCACACATATGTACATAAAGTTCTTTCATGAAATAACCAATTCCAAAAAGGCGGTCCAACTAAAAAATATAGACGATTTACATCAACAATTGTTATACAAGGTAGTGTACTATAATTGGAACAAACTTTGACCGAAACCAGAGCTTGAACAAATGCCAATTAATAGCATATTTATTTTCAATATGACCTCCATGGACCTTAATTACTTCCCTCAATTATCCAACAGAGTAACCATTTTACTTCATTCAGAAAAATATTAATATTGCATAAATAGTCACGGAGTTGGTGATATTGGTTTTTCAGTCCTAAACAGTTTTAAGACTGAACTGTAGGACTGAACTGTACCGGACTGAGACTTAACTTGACAATAACTTCAGACTTCAATAATAAATAAGGACCAACCTTTTTAACAACCTTTAGCAAATTCTGCCGCTGCCTAGAAGTAGATTATTGGTGCCTAGGGGAGTAATATTCAAGATTAGTTATCCTTAATATAGTTAGTGTTAATTATGGTACATATACTCGTATTAATAAAATTCTTTTGGATATTAAATGACTACATCATACATACTCAATTAGCTTTCTTAAACTTTTATGGAGAGCTGTTTTTATAAAAGGTGTGGAGCTCCTATTATTCTTATTATCATTGCTTTTAGACTTTCCCCTCCTCTTCTCCTCTGGTGAAGGGTTTTCCCGTTAAAGAAATAAAGAAAGTGAGGATAAAGTCATCATAGTAATAAAAATATAACATTATTTTTTTTCTTTTTTCTGTCAGTTTCAGTAATTTTCTTTGAATAAAATATATTTTTTTCTTCTAAATAAGTTAATGGAACTTGAAAGGGAATGTTGATGCTACTAACAGTTTATTTTTAGGCCACATTCTCCTCTTTTATTATTTTTTTTTTCCTGTGTTTCTCTTTTACTTAAGTAATTGTAAAATGAAAAAAAAATGTTGTACTAAGTTAAATAAAAAGTGTAACTGAGGATTTTATGTACATACATAAATGTCATAGAGGCTCCACTTTATTATACATATGTGGTGAGTCAACATAAAAACAATTTTGAAGAAAAATAAAGAAAACTAGAAAATAGTATCAGGAGTATTTTTTTATTATAATTATACCTTAGAATATGAACAAATACTTCTCAAAATGTTATGCATTGCACCAAGCTTGAGTTGTTATGGCCAAATGCTGAGTATTGTTGCCAACAGTAATCCTCTTTGGGGTAGCCAGTGCTTCACAACCTACTCTTTCATCACCTCATGGTACTCCTTGTATTTAAATTTCAAGGGCCACATCCTTCTAGAAATCTTCAGAAAAAAATCTTGTTGTCTACTCCACATTCTGTCTTCCTGGAGAGTCTCTCGCCGATGTTAATGAGACTCTTAACCGCACAGGCAAGTTCAACAGAGCAATTCACAATGTCTGCAACCTCTTTTACAGAGTGATGGGCGTAGAGAAGATCTACAATCCGTTGCTTTTTTGCCTCCATTGTCATTTTTTGTTGACCGATGTCAACCAATAATAGAGTGTATGTAACTTGATAAATTTCGGAACACTTTCTGTTTAATAACCCCACATCAATTGCAAGTAATGATTGGTAATTGGCATGGGACGGTATTAAACTTCAGAGAGTCCATTTTGACGAAGCTCATTTTTTGACCACGCTTTATTTGATTTTACACCTCTTTGTGAGCCGTCCAGGGATTTTTTCCATTAATCACTAAATTTCCCTTGTTAATTCCCTCAAGCGTTTGAAAGTTAAGGAAAAGCATAAATGGTGTTCAATATCTAAACATAAAGTACCTACTCCTTTATTTATTTATAGGCTTTTTTGGTAAATTAAATTAAATTTTGTTAAAATAAAGTAGATGCTTTCACAGGTTATAATTATACCACAGGAAAATAGTAGTCATGAGAGGTAAAACAAATATAGTTTAAGGTATCACTCTTTAATGGTGGTCGTTTGTCAATGGGGAGGAAAGGAGGCACATGAATCCTCTTATGACTTCCTAAATGTAATTTAGGAGGTCAGGGGGAATATTTTTTTTTTATTTCATCAAAAGTAAAGATAAAAAGTTACTACTCAGATGAATGGCATTATAAATATATACAATATATTTATTAGGGTACATTAAGGGGATGCCTCAACATTTTTATTGGCTTTATGGTATAATAGAGTGGTTATTTGGGGGGGGTAGTAATGAGCTCGAGGGAAAGGTTTTCAAGGGCTCCCTAATACACCGGTCTTGGAATGTATTAGTTAGCAAGTAGGTGGGGCATGTTATATAACTTCATATAATAAGTTATAGTCCTCAAGGGCGTCAGCAGAAGGTTTTTTTGGGGGGGGGGGGGCATTGTCTTGACAGAAGGCTTAAAAACTTTTATTGTTAAGAAGAGACGAAAAACTTTATCGAAAAATGTTGGAGTTAAGGCGGGTTGGCACAACTATCATACATGTACATGTGTGTGCCCATAAAAGACGGAGAGTAACCTTGAAGATTTGTTGCTGAGTTATGACTCTAAGTCCTTGCTGTACTCCGAGTAGAATTGAGGATCAACAGTTGAGTAATTCTTGTGAATGGCGTTGTTTATTTCCTTCTTCCCATCTACCCTCGTCACAGCTGATGCAATCAAAAGTCATGATAGCGAAGCTACTCTAGTCCAAAACATTATTTTAAGTTGCGAGGATTATCATCTTGATAGGGGGGTTAATATGCCAAAAATACAGACGATTTTCTTCACTATATAATATATATATCGGGAGAAGAGTTGCTCTCACAGAGACTTCCATTAATCAACTAACAAAAGTTGATATATATACTGGAGGTATTATGATACCTATCAGAAGATCTTAAAAGTTATTTCTGCAGTTCAGAAAGAGAGATATTTGTAATATAATGTAACATGTTAACAGTAGCTAAAAATGTTTGAAATAAATTCTGATTACGAAAAAATTATATAAATATTTTAATGAGATAGTACAAATATTTTCATTATGTCCTTATAGTGTACCAAAAAAAGATTAAGGGGTATTCGAGTATTTGAGGGCTCTGCATCAATCACCCTAATAAACATACATCATATATTAATATACATATATTTTTTTAAATAGTAAATAATGTAGTTTGTAGAAATTCTATAATTACCAAAAAGTACATAGGCAAAAAAATAAAAATTTTTGTGTTTTGTCGAAAGAAATTATAAATAAATAATTGATTTATGAATTTTATATATTATTTTATTAACAACAACTGACTTTATATAAGTTATATTGTTTTTGCAAGTTAGAATCGTATCTAACTTATTTGATTTATTATTCATAGGAGATCTGTGGGATATATATACAAGGTATGATCAAAAACAAACTGTTATTGTCTCATTTTGAATTCAATTCTTATTCTATTACTAATTTTTTATTACTATTCTCTTTATGGTTTATTTATCAAAAGTTAGCATTTCGTAGAACATAACTATTTTAGAGGAAAAAAACTTTTCAAAAGTTTTATAGAGTTTTCCCCCAAATTGTTTCCATTTTTTTTTAATAGTAGAAAATTGAGGAGCTCAGAAGGGCCCATTAAAAATATTTAATTGGATTGATCCTGGTAGTATAGTGAACACCTAATTTTGAATCTAAAAAGCTAATGAACAAAATTTTAGCGGAAATACATCTGTAAAAGCGCAAGATTTGCGCATACCTGGAGGCACTGCTTGTTAAATACGGAGTGGAATTCGTGTTTATTTCCTTCCTTCCACGGATATTTGCAGCTGATTTAATAATACGTCATAAAAGCTAAAATACACTCCTCCAAAATATTCTTCATAACGCATAATCATATCATTTTTTGGGCTCGTTTTATATTTATAGGGTCGGGGTTTTAAATCTGGAAAGTTTAAGGATAACGTATATTTCCCAAAATTAGTTCAGTAGTTCACAAACTGTTTGCTCTGAGATGACAGGAACTATAGTGAAGTCAATTACTCAAACAAACCATCTCCAGCTTCAACCACAGCCTTCAACCTGACCCTGAATCTACAAACAGGCATTGATGAGGATTTTCTTACCCATGTTGACCACTGCCTCGAGAATTGAAGCCCATAAGGAGTGAATAGAGTTATGTGCTCATTTGTTGCACTCTCTCTACAAGACATCTTATAAACAAAGAAGTTCAGATCCGAGTAGCTGGTAGGACACATTTCCTTTGCATTTTTGCTTCAGGAAGTCTGGAGTACGTTTTTTGCTCTCAGATGGATCATGAGTCTTCCTTACAGGTTTTCAAACTCCTTGAAAGCTTGAATCTGATAAGCAGATATTGAGATCTATACTTGTTCCGGATTTAAAGTTCCTATCTATTCAAATGACATATTATGAATTCTATGTATTTATGTATGAAAATATTCGCAAACCTTATCGAAACATGACTAAAGCAGTACATAGCAGGTTGTGGGTAGAGAAAAACTTGTATCTTGTGGTTTTTAGTACCTCATGTTCCATTTATTGTTATTAACATTATGATTGTGAGTAGTTGTAATAGTGTCCTTTGTTTTTAGCAGACACTCTTATGATCATTCTGTAAGTATAATATTAAAAAAACATCAAAATGGGCAGGGAGGTAGGCATGTCACATACAAAAACCCATAAAGATAAATAAAAATCACTTGAAAATAAAACTTTACGAGAATTTGAGCTTTTTCTATTTTTGTATACATTATATGTATTTTTTTCGATTGTTACTAACATTTATGGAATTACTGTTTGTTTTTTTCTTCTCATTCTAACATTTTGTTTTCTTTTCTTTTTTGTATGCGATTGGTACATCAAAGTACGCAACTACATCTTAATATATTAACATTAGAGTGGGTCAAAAATGATAATTTTATAAATCCATAATGGTGTGTATAAATAATTACTATTACTATTCCATACCCAATTTCAGGACTATTGAATGAAGGAATTAGACATGGCAGATATCAAACGCTATTTTCCAATCCAATATTCCGATCTAATCCGATATTTTACAAATGATTAAATATACCCTGAAAGCATTTGTTTAGTTTTGTCACGACATATTCATATCCTAAGGATATTAATACTGCCACAGAAATTAAATAATAATGATAACAGCTTAGAAAAGAAAAGACACTAGGGCGAGCAAAAAAATGCTTACAATTAACATCACTAAACATAAGTCATAACTGGAGTTGTTGACCTATTGGTAATGAAAAAAACTACATTTCTAAAATTAGGAAAGGAAAACCGGGTGTAGCGTGTGATTTTTCTTCTTTTATGTTCATTATTTAGTATCGTCAATGTCCTCTGAACTAAGCATTCTCACATATCTTTAGTGTAAATTGTTTTAAAAATGCAACATAAATATACATGAATTAAAATATAATTACTATATTTTCCCTGCACTAAAGTTATATCTCTCTAGCTCGTATTTTGCAAAAAATGTTATTTGATACCAATACACAATTTTTCTATACCTAGATTTCAAAATTTAAAAAAAAATGTATATCAAACTCCACTAAGAACGACCCACCCTAATGAACATTCTACAATATTATTTTATTTTTCTCTTATCATACTTTCCACACTTTTTTTTTTATTATTAAGGAAGTTGGGGGATGTATTCTTTAATAGACAAGGAATTGCTTTTGGTGTACACGTATAGGTACATATAAGGTATACAATTCACTTTTAAGATTAAATGATAATTTTAGACACTACTTTTTGTGTTTTTGATTGAATATGCGCAGTAGGAAAGCCAATAGATATCAAAGTTTTACTTTGACTTTTTTCACCCTTGCAATTTGTTTTCTGCGTAATAAAAGTACTTTGTGCAAAATATTTTTCACTTTTATTACTAAAATTGAATGACGACCGGTTTTTAATGTTTTTCCCTATATTATAAAATCTGTGCTCCCTAGATTAATTACGGGTCGACTAAGGGACACATTTTGGTTTAACGATATAGTAGATATTTGATATGAGTTTGTAAATTTATACACACTCCATTGGCAAAAAAATTTAGAGATGAAAAAATATGCAAAAAAAAACAAACACGATTGATTGACCTATAGTTTGCAGCTCACAAAAAGGGTATTTTCAAAGGATGACATCACATTTTTTTGTTTTTCTTATATTTACAGATTAAAAACTTCATTGATATGACTAGCGGTATTACACAGCATTTCCTATATTTATTAGGCGTCTATAAAAATACAAATTTTCATTAAAAATATAACTCCACAACAAATCTTTGGTGGTACTTTTTGATGAGCACACAAAACTTAGATTTTCTCTCCTCAAGAGTGAAAGAATAATAACAGCTGGGGAAAAAATAATAATATGACGTTAGGAGGGAGGGAGTAGTAATAGATTTAACACTACGGAAAAATGCCGTGAAATTCCGATGATAAATTGGTCATAACTTCCTTAATATTGAAGCTAGAGACATTATTTTGGTATCAAAATGTCTTTTTTACCATTATCTATTAGATACAACAGGGAATTTAAAAGGGGAAAAAATGAAGTAGATTTTTTTGCAACATATATATACATAAAGATTTGTCAAGTTCAAATGCAAGCAAAAAAATGAGCGTTGCTCATTTTTCACTGAACGGGAGTGGGAGCACGCTCATTGCTTTACAAAACGAGCAGGAGCGCGCTCACAAAATTAGTAACTGAGCGAAAGAGCGCTCAGGATTTCTTAAGTGGTCTAACGCTCTGCTTATAGAGTCGTTCCTAAGACTGAGCTGAACTAAATGAGGACTGACACAACACTACCAGTGAGTACTTTAGTCTGTAGAGCGCTCACTGGCTATGTTTTACGTACACATACATTGTTATTTATTTTATATATGTCCTTATCTCTTCTATACTTTTTTTATTGAGCTTGTTGTTAACAATAAGTCTTAATCTAATACAAAAATAAACAAACAGACGTGACACTTTTGGTTTATTAATATAGACTAGACCGAAAAAATTTGTTATATACAATTCCATATTTGTCTGCTACGATTTTTACAAATACTGGTTGGGTAGTTTTTAGAGTTTCAACATTCCATTCTTTTTAACAAAAATTATATTATTTAATGTTTATTCCTTGAGAAGTTATTTTATTTAAAATTATTACTTCTCGGTTGAGATGAAATTATACTTCATTTATATACAAAAATATAAACTTCATCAGTAAATCTTGATAAATTTAATATTTAAATCAAAGATTTCAGAGCCTTTCCCTACAGTAATGCAACTATAAGTATTGGAAGGTTCTCCTCTCTGTAGCAGTAATTTATTTTATCCTCCAAAATCATATAACAAGCAGCTGATATTAAGACCAATGTTAATTCAATCATCCCAAATGTCTCACTCTTGCCTCCTTTTCGCACCCTCGGGAATATCCAATCCTACGATATTTCATATTGATAAATAATTTAGCAGAAAATGAACTTATTTTTCTTGTGGATTAATGATTCTTTTATTACTCAACAGATATCTTAAACCTATACAACGGGTGCTCAGAAAATCGAAATTAAAAATTATCTTTTCTTCTATTTTTCTATTTGCAGGTATAAATAGATTAATTGGGGAATTTTTGACATCGTGAAGAAGTTTCTAGTACAACTAGTCCTGGCTTTAAAAAAATCAAGTTATTGTAAAAAAAATGATGAGTTTTTTTTTCTTTTTTCATTGTAGATTTTGTTTTATAGGGGAGATATATCGTTACTAATTATATAATTGTCATTAATCTACCAATTAAATTGTCGTGTCAATGTAGGTATAGGTCGGGAAATTAACTAAGCATTATTCGTATTTCATTGCTTTGTTAATAATTTGACATAATTTTAATTCATGTGTCTAATATTTGGATTACTTTTTACTTCACAGTTGACAATACCTCAATTGGTTCCTGGAGCACAGTTTCCATATAGTGTAACAGGTACACCTCACATGGCTGGATTCTATTATCCTCAACCAATGGCGGCGGCAGCAGCCCAGGCTGCTGCACAAGCAGCGCAAACAAACTATCTACCCGGGCTCCCCGGATATACGATTGGGAACTTTGGATCATCTTATCCCCAAGGATATTTTAGGTATGTTTTACTTAAGTGGAAGATAGATATAAGTAGGGATGTAAATATTGTCTAAATTGAAGTGAGCGTAAAAGAAAACGTCAGAAACAACATAATATTATTTTCATCTATGGAGATCACTATGAACAAGAGTTAGTGATGAAAATAATGTTTATTTTTGGAATTTTTAAAAATGAAACCGAATATCAACATGTTAATCCTGGCAGTTTGAGGAAAGTCTTGGAGGAGAGCATCTAAGCTCTCATGACGTTTCATTAAATCAGCTCCAATCAGCAATCGAGAAAGGAGGGGGAGAAGGAAATAAACGGCGAAAATTAGTCCGTTATCGATCCTCAATTCTATTCTCAGTCCAACAAGGACTTATAATTACAACTCTACGAAAAATCCTCAAGATTCTCACTACTCAAAAGTTAAAATAATAAAAAAAAATGTCCGAGCTAAAAAATACACTTGATTTACATCACTATCTATAGTGATCCTTGGTTGCTGATGTGTTATAATTTTCAAAGGTAGAGAGGAATCATTAAATAAAAGCATTTATATTTAGATCTTACGAACTTATACATGTTTCTTAAACTTACGATCACGAAGATTTCGACAATTTTCCCATCCCTAGAGTTAAGATTATATATATACTAACCCAAAATATTTTTCAGTGCACTACCGAGCATGCAAGTGGCCGCTGCAGCCTCATATGGAGTTCCTAGTCAAACTGCAGTCTCCGCTGCAACAGCCGCGCAATTACCTCCTGGGCAGCAAGCAGCTGCAGCACTTGCAGCTCAAGGCCTTGCAGCTACACAACAACCTGGTGTTGTTCATGTTCCTTATCCCACAGCAGCGCCCTCTGTTCAGCAATTCCAAGTAAATGGACAGCCTACTACCATAGCACTATAAAATGAATATATTTCATCATCATTTGCCCTTAAAATGTCTATAATTAATTACAAAGTTATACAAATTTGAGATTGATAATCCTAAAAATTGACTCGCATACAAATCCATAATATTATACTGTGTACAATAATTTGTATAAAAAAAGGGGGAAATAACAAATTTTTCTTATGTTGTACAATGTACAAGCAACAACAAAAAATGAGAAGATGTCTACAGCACCAAAACAGAGCGTAAAAATCATTCTCCTCCCAAATACGCAACAGGATCCAACACAACAGTAAGATGAATAATAAACAAAAGACAAGCTATAGTTGAATTAAAAATATTTAAATTGTATAAGGAATATGTAAAGAGTGCCAATTACAAGAGGATAAAAAAATATGAAGAAAAAAACTCCCAGAAAATCCCCCAAAAAAATAATTAATACTGTAGAAATATCACGTATAACAGATTTATACTGAGAGATAAATAAATTAGAAACTAAGTTGACGAATGAATTGAAAAAGAGAATTTAAATACGTCATAAAAACAAATACATTTTCTACTGTTTCTAGGCATAATAAGTATTATTAATTAATTGATTATATATTCTTAATATTATTATTATTATATTTGTTGATTTGTTTTTATATGCAAAAAAAAAAAAAACAATAATAAAAGGTTTAGTGAGATTTAAGCAAAAAGATTCCGGAGACAGAAAAATCACGAAATCTTCAGAGAAATATAATTATTTAAATAATTAATATATATTCAAGTCTTTCATCATTATTATCATCATGACCCCCTCCCCCACAATACACACACACTTTAATAAACCCGCCCCCACCACCCACCATCTCTCTCTCTCCAACAACTGAGTAAAGGAACTTTTAAATAATCATAATTAATTAATTGTTGTGTTTTTCAATACTTTTTCTGTTAAAAATTTTTTAAATAATCCCAATAGGGGCGTGCATTCATAAATAAACCACGTAGTTATTATTCACATAATTCTCCCCCCTTTGAATAATTTTTTTTCATTATTTAAAGTAAAATAAAACGCAGTGGCCTTTTCACCTTTTTCTTAGAATACACAAAATAATAACCTTTATTTCTAAATCTTTTTGCTTTGTTAATCAAATCACGTAAAATTTTATTTTTAAATTAACCTTTTTTTAGAAAAAGTCAAGCCTTTTTAGGCCATAAATAGCCTTGACTTCGAATAAATTGTTTCTTTTGATTACTTTTTTAAAGAAAATCATTTTTATTTTGTTTTTAAAACTGACTTTTTCGAATTTTTGTCCTATCAAATTAGTTTTATGAAATTTTATTTTTACTTTTATAAAGAAAATTTTATTTTTTAAGTTACTTTTTCAAATTTTTGTCCCACCAATGTTACGTTTAATTCTATTTTTTAATTGACCTTTTTTAGGAAAAGGCCAATCTTTTTATGGCCTTTTAAATAAATTGTTTCTCCTTTTTTTTTAACTAACTTTTATTTATAAAAAAGATAAAATGTACCCTGTCATATTGGGTCATATTATTCAGCTCTACGTGGTTTTATCTTGCTTCATTCCTCCAAACAAGAATAGACATGGTTTAAGGCAAGAGTGGTTTGTGAATGCCCCCGTACATGAAAATCCTTTTGTTTTTTTAAATACAAATATACGATTGAGTTGCATATATTTTAAAATATATATGACAATCAAGCAACGATTTTGGGTTTTGTTTTTATAAGAAGAAAAAAAACATTACAAAATAAAAACAATAGAGGAATCGACAGAAGACAGGGAAATACAAATTTTTAGGAGCAGGTATATTTCTATTAAAAAGTTTACATAATTAAGAACTTATTTTTTAGTACATACAAATAAATTCTACAGTAGAAAAAAGTGTATTACAAAAGAATCGCTCATAATGATACTCCAGTATATTATTAATAACGATATTATTAAATATAAATTAATTAATCAGTATTTGACAGTTGATAAGCTCAATGTATATTTTCTAATAATATTTAATAAACTACAGAAATATAGTTTTAAAAAAATGATACAAATTAAATCCCCACACACACACACTCCCTAACCATAGCTGACCAGAAATAAATATAGCTTCAAAGTTGCAGCAACTTTTTGCAGAGAGACTCAAAGATGAAACACCTCCACAACCATAACTAATAATTAATACTACTACTACTGAATTAATTAAAAAAGTGTTTGATAGTCTTATTTTTTTTTAAATAAAAAAATAATAATGTGTGAATTTAATGAAGAAGAATAATATAATTATAACATTATAATGTTTTAATTGATTCATGAATTAATTATGTAAACAAAATTTTATATTATTTACAAAAAAGTTATAAAAATTATTCACAAGTTAGCTACTACCAATTGTAATTTAATAACTAAAAAAATTTGTATATTTTAGAATTAAGATACGTATAGTAGTGACTTGACAATTAAACAACCACCCTCCCCAATTACCCCCCTCAAAAAAAAAAATAGTACAATTTGTAATAATAATCATTTACTATAAAATGTATGCAACATGAAGCGATTATATTAATGATAGGTTGAGTGGTTTCATTTTTTAATGTTCAGTTTATTATTTTGCTTAAGAAAAGCAGCATCATTCGCTTCTATTTTTGTATGGCTTTTAAAAGAGATATAAATAGTTGATTTTTTTGGTAGAGACAGAATATACAAAAGCCCTTCTTCCCCAAGCTCTCTCATAACTCTTTTAGTTTTTTTGTTGTAAAACCGGATATAATGTGTTTTTATGAATGCTGAAATGTGATGTCAGTTCCTCCTTTTTTTGAAAAATTGAAAAAAGTATACAAACTAACAAAGTAATAAATGTTAATCAATCCCGTTTCGGATCATAATGATGTGTATATACAAATATTTATAAATGAATTTAGTTTGATGTAAGTTTTGATGGCATTTTGGTCGATTTTTTTTTTTTTTTTTTTTGTACTGGGTCTGTGTATCATTATGTTAATTATTTAATAACACCAACTGTTTTTAAGGGCAAAAAAGCACAAAAAACATATCCTTCTTTTTTTTCTGTTTTGAGGATACCGAAAAAAGTTTAAGGATAGCTGTTTTTGATTTTTTTTAAACCCTGAACCCCATGTGCCAGTAGAAAAAAAATGATTTTACAAAAACCATAAAAATATTAATATTAATTTAATGTGTATAAATAAAAAATATTTTTTAGAATTTTTGAAAGAAAAAAATAAGTTAAAAAATACTGAGGGACAATAGAATACTTTTAAAAAAATTAGTTTGTAAGAATATTAATAATGAATATTAAAATTGATATGATATTGTAAGGCAAAAGAAAACTGTTGTCAAAGGAAATACAAAATAATGAAAAATTACAAAAAAAATGTCTAGGCTTTTATTTATAGATTTTAAATCCAGATGTGATCTACCTTTATTGTACAGTCATTTTTGAAATCTAATATAATCTATGAATAATTTAGGTTATATATGGATATTGTTTTCACCATAATGTCTCATGATGGAGTTCGGAGGTATTTTTGTGGATTAAGTTAAAGATTTTGTTTATTCAAATAGAAAGCAATTATTTTCTAATTGAAATTTTCCATAATCTATTTTGTTTAAAAAAGTTACATTTTTGTTTCATACTCATAGTGGATACACTTTAATGTGTTATTTTACACTGTTTTAAAAGTCATATTATCATATATGGCCCTTATTATCCATTCACAGAACTACAGTATTTTAATACCCAGTGATAGTTTCGCTTTTTTTTTGTTTCTTTTAAAATAACTTTTCATTAAAATAGGGAGAGTTATGGTTTAAATAAAGATGCCAAATTTTATTTACACCATATTTTATTCTATAATTACTGTTATTTAGTTCAATAAATAATTAGTTATTGGTGATTCCAAAAGGATCTTAAAATTGTCCGATTTTCCGGAAAAAATCCGATTCCAATTGCCCTATTTTAACAAACCGCACCAATTTAGGTTTTTTAAAATGATACCAAATCTGATGGTTACAATTTAAGTTCTTTTGAATTATTATCCGTGTAGGTAAAAAATCGTTTTTGTATGTTAAAAATTGAAGCAATTAACAAATTTTCATAAATCGCACTAATAAAACTAAAAAGCTAAATTGCAGTTAGTTTAATTTAAATATTCTTTCAAGCCATTTTTTGCTAATATTTACTTGCAATGGCAAACACACATACCTTACTACTAAGATGCATGATAGATGTTGACTATATTTCCAAGAAAACTTTAAAATCACCACGCTTAACATGCGTTTACTTCTACAGCCTGATTATAAAATACGTTATAAATTTATCTAAACTAGAATCCTATTTTATGATTATATTTAAAAAAATGAATAATTACTGTTAGATGGTACAAAATTCAGAGTTCCACTTCGTAATTTGGTGTGAATGACTCTAAACAGGCTGAAAATGATCTTAAATTCACAACTTACAATGGAGGTATTTCTATAAATGACATGATTACCAATATCCTCCATTAATTAATGATGGTTCCTCGGGAAGGGAAGAATTTACCCGTGTATTTCTCATAAATTTATATTACATGCAATAAGCATCTTTGTGAGATCAAAGTTAAAGCCTGACTTGATATATTCATCGTTAACTTGATTTTATAGATGAATATCCATGCTCTTGATATGAGATGAGGATAATGAGTGGCGTTTAATTCTAGACAGGGGGCTAAAGGTACATTTATATCAATAAATCCGACAAGCCATCTGCTTCTCATCCAGTAAGTATTTTCCAAATTTCTGGGCCTCCATTTGCAGAAATCCAGACAGAAGGCGACGTTATTTTAGGCATTTTATTCAGTTCTCTATCGACTATCAGCATCTAATATTATATTAATATTGAATAATAAAGGCGGGAATGATAACTTTCTTGATAGAAGAAGATGTATTTTATTTAATCTATGATGCCATAAGTATATCTTCTCTTCTCCTCGCATGCTTTTGTATTCTTACCAAAATTATCACCCTTACGCATAATACATATACACCGTTTAAAGTTCTACAATGTCACAAAATAAAATTATTTTCAAATCTTATTCACATTTGTATAATTGTAGCATTTCTCTCATAGATACATACTAACAGTTAAGATTTGCTATATAAATAGTTTTCGAATTCTAAGAATGATTCAATTCATTCGATACCCCAACACCTGAATCAATAAAAACACAATACATCATTGTAATTATAACTTTATATATATCCAAACATTACATAGAAACACATACAAATTACAACAATGCACTTATTTTTATTTTTTTCCCAGATTCTTTATTTTTTGGCTGTCTTCGTTTTTTCGTAGGAAGCTGGCAATTTATATCTTAAATATAATTTGTGAAAACAAATCAAACAATTTAGAAGCAACAAAATTCAAGAAAGTTAAAAATTCATGGCCATTGACACACATGCTATGGACTACCCATGTCACATGGTCTTGATATAAATATGAACTACAGTCAGAAACATAAAATCACTCGGTCTCACAAGTCCACCCCTATTAAGTTCATTAAAAAAAGAATCAATAATTTGACGGCTACGATTTATGATCGATTTTAGTATGATCATTAGAAGAACTAAGCATATCCCTACAACATTCAATTACTCCTTTTTTCAATATTGCATTAGCGATATATACACCAATATAGTAGAGTATGTTAAATTTTATTTGCGTCTATCACCTTTTTGTTGTTCAATAAAGTATCGCGGAGAGAAGTAAATGACGGGATGTTATTCACCAATGAAGAGTTGATTCTGATTTTTTTTTTTACTTTCAAGAAACTGTCGACAACTTAAGAAATAGTTTTCTCCCCAAGCTGTCTATACCATCTAAAGCGCCTCTCAAGTGGGTCAGAATTGATTTTCCATAATAAAATAAACTTGGCTTATGTCTCATTTAAAAGATGATTGGATAGTTCAGTCAGTCCCCTTGATATTGGTAAGGTAGCCAAAAATGTTTCGGAATACAGTCCTTTCTTTTGAAGAGACATATCTTGATTTGAGACAAGTTATAAAACGATAATAAGAAATCGATCTGTTCCCGATTCTCATAAGTGATTGGAGCCATTCTTTCGTCTATCAACTTGATGCTAGAGATCAAAGAATTACATAGACGCAATTCTAAAATTTACCGAATATTTTAGAGAACATTGCAGTTTCCAAATAGGCCTTGCAGGAGTCTTTCTATAATGTTTCAAAGCTTCTATAGTAGAATTATGAAAGAACTTCAAAGATAAACTGACATTAGTTTTTTCGATACGTTGAGGAAATAAGACTTGGTGAGAGAGTTGATGTCCATATTTTATTTCTAGGCCAAGTGTTCATCGCGGTTTTCAAAAGATGGAAAAAATAAATGTTTCCTATTTACAAAGTTATTGTAGAATTTTTTTGAAAATATGGACGGAATCAAATAATAGGAATATCTTTTTCTGTAGAGATGGAGAACTGATTTTCAATATACAGTGGGGTAAAACCATTTCCTAATTCATTCTTAAAAAATTTAGGATTGACCGATATCCACTTAAATAAAAGGACTGTGTTCTGTTTCTTCTTTATAATTACTCAAATAGGACAAAATATTGTTCACATTTTAAACCAGAGGGATTTTTTGTTCAGGACAATTAGATCATCAAGTTTGATTTGTTCTTTCTTAATCTAGAGCTTAAAATTGGTTTGTATTTAATATTAAAGCAAAAGAGCAAAATATTTTACCTTTGCTCCTAAGATGAACTCACGATAAGCCTTGGATTAGATGACACTTTCGAATAATAGGAAAGATGGACCTGGATATAAAGTTGGTAAAGCATCGTTTTTTTATTTTCTCCGCACCATTTTGGAATTTTCCTTGCTTCTATATATATTTGTGTCACATTTTTCTTCTTTAAAACATGAATTGCCAAAATGCTTGCTGCATATTTTTCAATGTTGGCTAGGTTTCTAGGGCAAAGTTAGCATTTCTTAAAAAAGAATGAAAGGACAAATTTTGGTTCTTAGGTTCAAGTTCATGAGCAGGAGATCCTCTCTTGACTTTGGTGCTTGAATTGCAACGAGGACAGCAGCAATACATTTTGCAATATTTAAAAAGTAAAAATTGATAGTAATAACTAATATATATCATGAATAAATGTAATACATTTAGGGTTGTGTAGTCGGTGTTATAAAGACATCATAAGACTCCACATCCATGTAATAACTATTGAAGTGTGACTCAATCATCAAAAATAGATATCATTGCAAACATTCGATGATATTCATAAGTATAGTAGTAAATAAAAGGACACCATGACGGGGCCAGATTTATCATGACTGAAGGGGCTGAAACCCTAGTCCCTGCACCTACTACAAAAATTGCTTAATAGGTCTAGCGTCCCCCAACCTCCGCAGAGGAATACCTGAAAACCTCCAGCAGTCTTCTCCCCCTACACTATAGGACCCTGAACGCCGTTGATCCGTCCCAGGAGCTTGGAGTTGACCAATTGCCTAATGCAGAATGAACTTTACATAATAATTAAAATCTTACCCCTCTCCTTTAATTAAAATCGAATCACTTCAAGTGAAAACCTCAGGATACCTTTAATAACTAAATAAAAAGGAAAAACAACGTGGATCTACTAAGATAGTAAACAAAAAACAGTACGTTCTCCATCTCTATAGTACTCCCGGAGAGACACTTGATGAATACAAACAACATAAAGATAATAAAAAATATTATACATTAAATAGCTGTTGTGTCTTACTTAATAATGTGATTTTAGGGGCCTAATGGTTAATGAGGTCAACTTAGTTCAAATTATTCTCTTATCAAAATGGCAAGTATAAATATAAAATCTGTAAAATGCGAAATAGTTTATTATTAATGTTATAATAATTCATCAACCTCAATTTTCACTGTTAGGAAGGAGTATCATAATTCATCTCTAAAAGGAATATCTACGATTGGTATTCGCATTGAATCGCATGAACACAATGAAGAACATTTTCTTAATTGATTTTTTTAATAAATTCCTAATATTCCCTTTTGTTCTTGTACATACTAATTTTAATAAAAAATGTTTGACAATATTTAAGATAAATAAACATCTAATCAATGAAGTATAATTTATTCTATAACTATTATTTACTAATAATATTCTTGGTTCTTTCAATAGTCTCAGTTTCTAGATTTCCTAAGTGATACAGTTTTATACTTGAATAACATCGAAAAATTGCTTTTATAAGGGAAAATACATAATTAGATACTGGAAATGAATCAAATATATGATCACTAAGGCATTGAAAGACCTAATTTTTAAGATAGCCAATAGTTTTCAAAAATGCAATGCTAATTTCAAGAGTCAGGCTGGAATCTCTCGGCAAAGCCCGTTTTGTAGAATTTAAAAGTCTTTCAAATATCTTTTCAGTTTCTAGACAAACTTCGATTAGAAGGATAAATTAATGCTGTTTGATGCGATCCTCTCCAATCTTCTTGTCTTATCAAGGCATAATCGATCCTGAATTCGTTGTTAACACAACACAAAGATGCATTGTTCACAAAAGATTGTTTTTTCCAATTTTTTCACTAATAATCCGGCAATGTAAGTAATGCCCACTCTTTTATAGTCCGAAATTGCTATGCAAGAACTAGGATTAGACACTTTGCTGTAGTCATGGTCGATATGCAAGGGACCTTTATCAATTAAGCCATGTTTACGAATAAATTCTATTTTGTTGCTATCCATATTTATCTTGCATCTTCCTTTGTTTCCCTGGGAAGATAGAAAGGTGGTTTTATCTTGACTTAAGCAATTTCCTCTCGTTCCTGCTTTAACCTCATGTGAATAATCAATCTTTTATAAGCGGAGGAAAACTGACCGAAGGATTACTATTATTCACGTTGGCAGAACGAATTGCACAGAAAAAAAAATCCACGTGACCTTGACTAAATTTGTATATTACAATATATTTTATATAATTTGTTTCAATAAGATAATTATGAAAGTGTGTAAAACTCTGAATTGCAATCAAAAATCCAACATATCCTGTTATTTCCTTTATATTAAAAACTTTTTGACCACTGCAAGTTTTTAATTCTTTGATATAGCCATAGATTGATACCAAGAGAGGGCATCAATAATCATAGTTGGATCTTCTTAATGGGGCTTTAGTTGGGCTTCCTAATATATTCCGAGAGTTAAAAATGTCAAATAAGGCGCCAAATATTCTAATGAACTCCACGGTAGCCGTACAGTTCGAAAGGTTTTGTGTTGAAGATCCTTCGAAAGCATGTCCAAAGCATCTGCTACACTTCTAGAAAGTGTTTGGCATTTTTCATTCTTCTCCATTCAATGTGAGCTTTTCGCAACTTCATTCCAGCTCTCAGGCCTTCATCTTTCTGTAATAAGTACAGTTAATTGATAAAGCTCCAACCTCTCCTTTTTGATTTTTTATTACGTCAAAGGATGCAAATCTATTCCTCACGAGCTTCATCATATGGCAAATATCAAATATAACTGCTATCTTGATTTCAGAATTGGAAGGATGAGGAAAAGTGGTTTCCATATTATTTGGACAGAGAACAGCTCCGAGCGCGTTAAACATAGCTAAGTTGCAAGAGGGTCCATCACATGTAATACTAGGAATTATTATACGCGTATCATAAACTTTACTCAATGCTGTACGAACCAAATTTGCCGTTTTTCTCCCAGATAATCCATGGATAATAAAGTTTCCAATAGGTATTTCACAAATCCCATTGATGGCAACCACCATCAGTACAAGAACCTCTGTGGCAGGAGGCATTGAATCGTCGGACACTCATGTGCCAATATCTACGTACCCATGGTATTTACTGCCTTGAAACTCAATAATTTTCTTTGTTACTCATTTCATCTAGAGTGCGGTTGCAATATATTTTTTCGCCGTTGGCGCTTTGTTGTTGCTGAACTCGTATTCATAATGCTTCAAATGATTCTACAGTAAAGCCAGGAGAACCATCAATCGATCCATACCAGGTTCTAATGACAAAAGGATGTGGCAATGCCATGTTGAAAGTTCTTCGGACATAATCATAACCCTCTGAGAGAAAAACTGTAAAGCCAATGCAAATTGCTTTAATTCCTCTGAGTATTTTTTTCTTGTTGTAATTCCCATTTTTTTATAATAGATCGTACAATAAAAGAGCTCTTTTGGAAACTTAGATATTATAGTAGACAGAACTTCTTCACTTAATCCAGATACCATATTTTTTTGTTAAATGACAACATAAATCTTTAGCATTGGTTGTCTGCTTCGGCTTTGACAAATAAGTTTATTTTTAATTTTTAAAGCCTTTAAATGTGTTGAAAGAGGCTCACTTTTTTTCGGAAAGAATCATGATGTCTTTTTTTGCTCTTTTTGTCACCTCCCCCAAGGATTCCATAGTACTAGGTAGAGCATATGTATGATCAATTACTATATTTACAATTGGCCTTTTTTCAATCATGCAATCAGAATTCCTTTTTATAGTATGTACTGTCTTTTTCATAGGTTCTTCGCTTTAAGATTCGTCGATGGGCCTTTACCTTTTTTAAGTGCATTGGAAAGTCGAAAATTGAGGGCACTGCTCCATCAACAAGCGTGCACTTAACTTTGTCCTTGATGATGTCAGAGTCATTGAAGTGCTTAGAACAGATTCTTGACCATTTGGTTGGTTTACAATCTTGGCGACGGCAGTTTACTATCTATTGCTTTAGAAGCACTGGATTTTTAGGAAATCTGAAAGTAGATAGTTACTTATAATTAAGGGTGATAATTTTGGTAAGAATAGAAAAGCGTGCGAGGAGAAAAGAAGAATTACTTATGGCATCATTGATTAAATAATATACATCTTCTTCTATCCATCATGAACGTTATCATTCCCGCCTTTATTATTCAATATTAATATAATATGAGATGGTGATAGTCGATAGAGAACTGAATAAAATCCCCAAAATGACGTCGCCTTCTGTCTGGATTTATGAAAATCGAGGCCCAGGAATTTGGAAAATACTTACCGGATGAGAAATAGATGGTTTGTTGGATTTGTCGATATAAATGTGCCTTAAGTCCCCTGTCTAGAATTACATGCCACTCATTATCCTCATCTCATAACAAGAGTATGGATATTCATCTATAAAATCAATTTGACGATGAATACATCAAGTCAGACTTTAACTTTGATCTCACAACGATGCTTATTACAAGGGTAAACATATTGGTTCCCGAGGAACCATCATTAAATTAATGGAGGATGTTGGTACTGATGTCATATATAGAAATACATATAAAAATGTTTTGAGTCATCCACACCAAATGATGATCAAGTTATCAGTAAAAAGTATTTACGAATATCGAAGTGGAACTCTGAATTTTGTACTATCTCACAGTAAGTATTCAATTTTTTTTTAAATCTAACCATAAAATATGATTCTATTTTAGCTAAACATATCAAGAATTATGATACACAACTCAGTAAAGGGCAAAAACAACTGCTTAGATGGTCACAACAACGGGGGTAGTAGCTTTGGATGGTTTGCAACTAGTTTGTCTGAGACTACTTACTTCGCTTTAAGACTTGGGTATGACAATTAGGTTTTCCAATATTACATAGTCAATAAATATTACTTTTTTATCCTAAAGGCTTAGCTATGGTTGATGGGCTCCAAGAAATGGTGTTCAGAAAACTCATAAAAGGCAAAAACAACTGTTTAAATGGTCACAACAACGAGGGTAGTTACATTGGGTGTTGCATTATAATTAACAATTGTGTATATCCATCATGATAATAGTATGTTGTTATATAAACATTACTAAATAACGGGGAAAAATCTTTTTTGATGCTCTTAATAGGGAGAAATATCGCCGGACATTACTACATAATTAGCTTTTGCTCTAAATCTTTACGATGAATTTATTTATAAAAATTTTTTATTATTATATTTATTGTCTAATTTTATGATTTTGACATTTACTTTATTATTAATAATTAGTTAGATCTCATCGGTAGAGATATATCTATCCTGTGCACAATTGTATATAGCAACTTCCACATGAAGAAGAGGGGTGATTATCTTTTTGATTAAACTCCACGTCTCGCGTGTGTATTGCAACCTAAAGTTATGACATATTTAACTGAATTCCGATGTTAAAACAAGAAAAAATTATCTGGATCAATCTATTATTTCAATATTCTGTATTTATAATTTATTATTATTAATAGTTATATGATTTTAATTCTTTAATTTTGTATATTTAACTTAAATGTTTAATGGTTTATTTTTTAGTATGTAGATTATATTTAATTAAAGCCTTCTTTTTTAAACTTTGAGCTTCAAATATATTTCAAATACTGTACTTTGTCGTTTTATTAGCTATTATTCTGAGAATAAGGTTCATAATGAATTACAATTTCATGGAGTGTGACGTTTTCAAATCTACTGTAACGGATAAAAAACGTCGAAGTCAATAATACGTAGTATATCTTCATTAAACATTTTGCTAATAAATACATTCGTTATACCCTCAAAAATCATAATAAAGCAGGCAGATGATAATCACATCAGTATTTTAAACAATGATACCATATGTCTTTTTTTTCCCCTCCTCCTTGCACGCGTTTTTCTCTACAATATTACCAACTATACTTATAATATATATAGAATATTAAATTAACTAACAAGGATGCCAAAATATATTTGTTATGTATTTAATATTTCCTTACATGTTTTTATCTTCTTGTATATTCGTCTATGTATTATAAGTACTGTGTTTTACGTATTAAAAATAGTCTCGTCTTTTTTAAATATATTAGAGTATAGTTAGAATACACATGATCATGTAAACAGTGTTACATTATTTCTCCACGTGAATTCTTCTCCTCATGTCTCTTGGTCATCCTGGATCTCTCCACCTTATAAATAAGTTTGTGTCTCTCCCTCGTCAAGACGCAAAAGTGGCGACGAAGATGGTGAAACTACTACCAAGGCTCACGCTCGCGGAGCTGAGACGCGAATGTTCCAGGTTGGAACTAGGAAGTGAGGACGAATTGAGGGGTAAAAAGAAGTTGGAACTCGTGGTATTGATGAGAGAGTACATCGAGGGTTGTGGTTGTGATGCCAAGTCCTTCGACTTCAACGATGGGGCTCAAGCCTCTGGAGATGGTGCTTCAGGCACGACGGGACAGCTTGGGGTACGGTAGCCCTCTCCATTTGTGATGGATGGTCCACGTAGAGGCCATAGATGGTCGTCATGGTGGGACGAATTCGAAATATACGTGTCCTTGTTTGGGGAATTGTCCCCGGAACGTAAAAAGTCTCTCCTACTATAAAGAAGTTTGACTCTCTCGTTCGTCAAGACGCAACATTGGCGACGAGGATGGGATCAGGATCACGTGACCTCCCTGCTGTGGGATCATCGGCGAAGCTAGCCCTGTTGGAGTTGGGTAGCCTTTTTTCGTCGATGGGGAGAACGCTCGTTCGTCTGCAGAAGGCGGAGCAATATGGACTGTGCCTATGTTTGGGCCTCGTGGAGGAAGGAAGAGAACCTTGGTCACTTTCAAGAAGTGAAGTGTGTGTCCGGGTCAGGGACCACATAATTAAAAATGGATTTATGCCTACGCAATTTTGGTTCTCTACTGTTCCTACTCTCCCGTTCACATCATTGGTTAATGGATGTGGAACGGTCTCTCTTCTGGATCATCCCGAATTGGATGAGGGTACATAGAGCAAGATGTCTCCCAGGGACGAGCAGGGTGCTCGGGTCCTTAAAACCTCAACAACGGTGAATGTTATTTCTCCCAGGGACGAGCAGGGTGCTCGGGTCCTTAAAACCTCAACAAGGGTAAATGTTATTTCTCCCAGGGACGAGCAAGGTGCTCAGGTCCTTAAAACCTTTATGAAGAGTATTGTCCTCCTTTCTCCGGTGCGCGTGCTGAGAGCACGGCACGCCTATGGAGATAAAGCTTCGCAGTACAAGGAAGAATGTTTTGTCCGCGCCTGGACATGGATGGAGCGAATCTATAGGCTGCTGTTCATGGAGAGGAACCTGTTTAAGCACCGCCATGGATTTGGTGCTTGGGGGGTGATGTTATGTATTTAATATTTCCTTACATGTTTTTATCTTCTTGTATATTCGTGTAAATATATTAGAGTATAGTTAGAATACACATGATCATATAAACAGTGTTACATTATTCCTCCACGTGAATTCTTCTCCTCATGTCTCTTGGTCATCCTGGATCTCTCCACCTTATAAATAAGTTTGTGTCTCTCCCTCGTCAAGACGCAACAATATTATTGTTTCATCAAGTTATGAAAATATTTACGGAAAAAAGCTTATTTTCACACTATTGTGGTTGAGTTCATATTTTTTCAACGATTTACTGGACATCTAGAAAAAGCTGCCGTTCTTGAAGTACAATTGAATGCAAAGCAAGCAGGCACTGAATTTTAAGAATAAAATAATAGGAATGTATCAAGTTCCAATTAAATCCACTATGACAAACTTACCTAATACCAAACTCCTTTTGTAAA
This sequence comes from Lepeophtheirus salmonis, assembly GCF_016086655.4. Taxonomy (NCBI): domain Eukaryota; kingdom Metazoa; phylum Arthropoda; class Copepoda; order Siphonostomatoida; family Caligidae; genus Lepeophtheirus; species Lepeophtheirus salmonis. Next base: position 4,285,413 of record NC_052140.2, read on the forward strand.
AATTAGAAGGTTATTCTATTACTAATTATTAATTTATTAAGATTTTAAGAATATTATTCGAAACAGAAAGCCTTATTTGACATAATAACTGAATGTTTTGATCCTTATGTTTCTTTATTGTTCATCAGTTGAACGCTTATTTAAAAAAAATTTATGGAGAAATACACGGGTAAACCTATCCATTCCCGAGGAACCATCATTAAATTAATGGAGGATGTTGGAACTGATGTCATATATAGAAATACATATAAAAATGTTTTGAGTCATCCACACCAAATGATGATCAAGTTATCAGTAAAAAGTATTTACGAATATCGAAATGGAACTCTGAATTTTGTACTATCTCACAGTAAGTATTCAATTTTTTTTTAAATCTAACCATAAAATATGATTCTATTTTAGCTAAACATATCAAGAATTATGATACACAACTCAGTAAAGGGCAAAAACAACTGCTTAGATGGTCACAACAACGGGGGTAGTAGCTTTGGATGGTTTGCAACTAGTTTGTCTGAGACTACTTACTTCACTTTAAGACTTGGGTATGATAATTAGGTTTTCCAATATTACATAGTCAATAAATATTACTTTTTTATTACTAAAGGCTTAGCTATGGTTGATGGGCTCCAAGAAATGGTGTTCAGAAAACTCATAAAAGGCAAAAACAACTGTTTAAATGGTCACAACAACGAGGGTAGTTACATTGGGTGTTGCATTATAATTAACAATTGTGTATATCCATCATGATAATAGTATGTTGTTATATAAGCATTACTAAATAACGGGGAAAAATCTTTTTTTGATGCTCTTAATAGGGAGAAATATCGCCGGACATTACTACATAATTAGCTTTTGCTCTAAATCTTTACGATGAATTTATTTATAAAAATTTTTTATTATTATATTTATTGTCTAATTTTATGATTTTGACATTTACTTTATTATTAATAATTAGTTAGATCTCATCGGTAGAGATATATCTATCCTGTGCACAATTGTATATAGCAACTTCCACATGAAGAAGAGGGGTGATTATCTTTTTGATTAAACTCCACGTCTCGCGTGTGTATTGCAACCTAAAGTTATGACATATTTAACTGAATTCCGATGTTAAAACAAGAAAAAATTATCTGGATCAATCTATTATTTCAATATTCTGTATTTATAATTTATTATTATTAATAGTTATATGATTTTAATTGTTTAATTTTGTATATTTAACTTAAATGTTTAAGGGTTTATTTTTAAGTATGTAGATTATATTTAATTAAAGCCTTCTTTTTTAAACTTTGAGCTTCAAATATATTTCAAATACTCTACTTTGTCGTTTCATTAGCTATTATTCTGAGAATAAGGTTCATAATGAATTACAATTTCATGGAGTGTGACGTTTTCAAATCTACTGTAACGGATAAAAAACGTATAAGTCAATAATACTTCATTAAACATTTTGCTAATAAATACATTCGATATACCCTCAAAAATCATAATAAAGTAGGCAGATGATAATCACATCAGTATTTTAAACAATGATACCATGTCTTTTTTTTCCCCCTCCTCCTTGCACGCGTTTTTCTCTACAATATTATCAACTATACTTATAAGTTAAAGTAATATTTTTGTAATATATTCTTATGGTTCTTTATTATGGGACTTCTTCCCTTGTCCCTGTTCCATTCTTCACTCTCAATCTATACATATATCTCTTTGGTACTCTAATACTAAAGTACTCCGCTAGGGATAACATATATATACAACACCCCCGCCACTTTTTTTTACATAAATTTTTTTATTTCTTTTAAAATACAAATATAAACAATTCATCCTTTTTTCCTTCAAAACTCCACCTTCCATACTTGTGCCTGAGTTCTGACGTAGGCTTGCTTTCCTTTTCTTACGCTCACCCTTTTCTCTTTTCGATGTATCCATCTCTGTTTAGGTCTGGTACCTTTACGATGTCCCCTCTCTCCAAGCTTATTTTTCGAACCACTGGATGATGTTCATTATAATAATTTTCATTAGCCTTCCGTTGCTGTTCCTCAATTTTTCTCAGTTCCTCATCATCTGGATTCCTCATAATCCTTGGTACCTTTGTTCTGACCTCCCTATTAAAGAGGAGCTGAGCAGGTGATTTTCCATATTGCAATGGAGCCGATCTGTACGCCTGTAATGCGTCTTCTACATCTAGATTTTTTTTCAAAAAGTTATTTACGGTTTGCACGCCTCTTTCAGCTAACCCATTCTGGTGTGGCTGTTTTGGACATGAGAAAATCTGATTAAACCCCCACTCCTTTGCAAAATCCAAAAACTCCCGACTCGTAGAACATGGCCCATTGTCTGAAAACCAACGTCTCAGGAATACCATGTCTTGCAAATACTGACTTCAGTACTCCTACTATTGATGTGGACATTTGACTCTTAAGCTCTTCGATTTCGATGTATCTACTGTAATAGTTCACTATTATAAGATAGTATTTTATTTGAAACATAAATAAATCACAATCAACAAGTTTCCATGGTCCTGATGGCCACTCACTACCAGGGCCGTAAGTCAGTATTGCGCTTTGTCCGCTTCAGCGGACCAAAAAAAAAAACCTTACTCAACCGTCCACCAATCATTTAGGTATGTAAATATAGATGAATTAAGTCATAATTAATTATTAAAATCTATTATATATATGTAACTTATGACCAACTCATAATAGTACTGAGTCATTATAATAAAATTACATATTTGTAGCACGTCCACCCAAAAGGAAGCTAGATTATTTTTCTCAAAATTGAACATGGAATTTCTCTGTAGTCAACAACAACAATATTCCGTCTGCAGAGGACTCTGAGACTAGCAACAATGTCCAGGGAGGTGAGAAGAGCAAGACTGAGGAGATGGAGTTTGTGGAAGGAGGCCCAGAGTACCCTGTCGTCTTCACAGAGTCTGTCTCGATTTCTTCCCCCAAATAAATTCGGCAAAATATTCGCAAGCTCAAACCACTTGTCAGAGCTTCCTTTTCTAAAGGAGCATACCTCTTCTGAGCTTCTGTCAGAGTCCGACTTGAATACGAAATGGGGATCCATCCTTCTCCTTTCTTCTGGTACGACACTGCACCTAAGCCATGTGCAGACGCATCTGTATTCCCACGATACTCTTCCTTTCTGTCGTATCTCCCCAGCGAGTCTATTTTCGGAAGTTTACTCTGAATTTTCTTGAAGCATTCTTCATGCGGCTTGTCCCATACATAATGAACATTTTTTTTTAATAAAGTGCGAAGTGGTGTCGTCAATTCCGTTATATTAGGAACAAAACTTTGTAATTTGATTTACCATTCCCAAATAGGATCTCAACTCTCCCACTTTTGTCGGTGCTCTTATTCTTCCAGGATCAACCTTGATTCCATCTGCTGATATCACGTAGCCCAAAATTTTTACTTCAGTAACTCCTCGGATACACTTATCCTCATTCACCTGGACTCTATTTCTCTTTAAAATATCTTGTACTTTCTTTAACCTGTTATCGTGGGACTCCTTATCAATCCCAGTGATCAAAATGTCATCGATATGTACATGCACGCCTTCAACAGGATCTAATAACTGGCACAGTTTCGTCAGGAAAACCTCAAGGTCCACTCGAAATTCCGAACGGGAGACGATTGAATTTATACCTCCCTATGGGAGTGATAAATGTAGTGAGGACACACAATAAATTCAAACGAATATGATGGAATCCCATAACTGCATCCCAACTTTGAAAAATAACCTCCTTTTATTCAAGCTATTATGCTGTGATACGAACCTATTGGATACCTAGGAATCCGAATATATTTGTTCAGTTTTTGATAATCCACACATAAACGTATTCCCACAGCCTTCTTTACAACTACAATAGGTGAACACCAATCCGTTGGGTCAATAACTTTTTCAATGATACCATAATTTTCTAATTTTTTTATTTCCTCTTTTACTAAATCATACACAGTTATAGGAATTTTCCTTGCTACCGATTCAGCCCATGGGGCTACTTCTTTCCTTAGTTCTATTTTATATTCCCCTGGAATACTCGGAAATTCCTAATTACCAATAGTTCTTTTAATTAATTTTAAACCCATAATTTCGCTATATCCCAGTAAGGGTATCTTTACATTTCCAAAAATTACTCTTCCCTTTAGTTTTCTTTCTCCACATTCAAACTCAATCCACGATCCGCCTTCCATTTTTCTGGACCTCTTGCCGGTCCCACCTTTTCCATTGTTCCATCTCCTGGGACACGCACCTCATTGATCTTAATAGCTTTTTTGTTTTTTCATAAAGTCTCATTTCCTTTAGGCATAGATCTAAGGTCAATTCTGCCCTAGATAACAGTGTCTTTTTGAAATCTTCTTGCGAGTCCGGTATAGAGAACACCAATTTGTCTCTCAAGTTTCTCTCCCGCTGAGACGCAATTTCACAATTGCCTAATCTGCAAATAGAAATCCTCCCAACTTTCTGCTTCTCCTTTTCTTACGGACCAGAACATATAGGAGTCAAATATAACATTCTTTTTTGGATTAAAATATTCCTCGAACTTTCCTCCTACCACCTTGTACTCAAATCTCTCGGCGTCTGATAGTTGAAGATCTCTGTATATCTCCAACGCTTCCTGCCCTACTATTGAAAGGAATATCGATGCCTTCACAGAATCTCTAATATCTTGAAAACAGTTAATATAGATATCAAACTTCATTTTGAACTGTTCCCAATTATAGGCCGTATCCTCTCTCACTACCAGGGGAGCTGGAGGCGGTATCATTGGGCTCATAGCTCCATTTGGAGTCCAGGTATACGTCACTGTTTCCTCCTCCAAGATACTTTATCCCACTTCTGACCCCATGTAATATATTCTTAGGGTTTTTTATTATGGGACTTCTTCCCTTGTCCCTGTTCCATTCTTCACTCTCAATCTATACATATAATATACATAAATGTTTATAGGTTTATTTATAGTTATAGGTAAATAGAGCGACAAATCTCTATATTTAATAGTAATTTTATCAAGATATATGTAAGTAATAACAATGATTATTCATAAAATATCCCATGGTGCAGTCGAAAAGGAAGAACCTTATTAATTAAAATTCAGAGAATTTGTGTTATTATAAATTAAATAACAATAATAATGGTTGGAGAAGAAGAGAGAATTCAAGAATGGACGACCAAAGTTCCAAATCTATAAAAACTCTGCATTGGAAGATTGGACAAGGATGCTATCAGATCGCAATGTCCATCGCGAGTCTTAAATAAATTAGTAGTGAGGTTACAAGCATCCCAAGTACAGATCAGGGTATTCAAGCTAAATTAGTTATTTATGAGCATGGACTTAGTGAGGCTGACTCTAAATCAAATAAATGCAAGGACCTCATAGAGGAGTATGCAGAATGGGAGGATATGTCAATTGAAGATCTTTTAGAATCTCAAAATTACAAGAAGTGTGTTGAATTACAAAAATCTATTAAAATTCATCATGGAGCATTTTTCGAATTAAACCATAATGATAAAAATAGGACTAATGGTATTCAACAAATTAGTACAGACTCGAGTAGAAGAACCAGAATAGATATTTCATTTAGACCAGAACTTCTAGAAGTTAACGATAGCCTTATAGAATACAAGAACTAAATGAAGGCTTTCCGTAGATTTTATTCTTCGAATTTAATGTCAAAATTACCATTGGATGAGCAGCGAGGATATCTAGATAATTGTCTTTCTTCGTCTTGTCGGGATAATCTCGAACAGTTCTTAGATATGGGTGACATTTAAAGTAATGATGCTTGTTTAGATGCGTTCAATGGGCATTACCAAGAAAAATACTCCGTCCTGAATCGGAGAGTTGACTACAATAAATGTATACAGTCGAGGGAGAAAAATTTTGCTTCCTTTTTTTAACAGAGGAAAAACACTAGCACAGAAGCATAGCTCCAAAATTGCACATTGGAAGACCATTGGGGAATTCATCTTGTTGTAGGACTACAAGACAAGAATCTCCAAAAAGAAATACTTAAATTGAATAAACCTACTATACAAGATATCCGTGAGAAGTGTTTAAACAAAAGCTATTGAAAATTCAACGATGTGGAGGTCAGAGATATAGCCAAAATGTGTGTCCAGCAAAAAATAAAGAATGTTTTTCATACAATAAAATAGGACATTTGGATCAGATTTAAAAAAATAAAAGGACTGAGATTGTTAAGATACAAAAAATTGGAATTAAGCAAACAAAATTCAGGAATCCGACACCAATGATTAAAATAAAAATGTATCCAACGCATAACACTGTGGGTGAAGAATTTGAAGTAAATGCATTGCCCAATACTGAAGCAACGGAGACGTCAGTTAAGTATCGTAAAAGCAGCCAAGCTGAAATTGATAGAAGTCAAATGGGCAAGATTATAGCAGCAGGGGAATCAAAGCGTTGAATGTCAAGGAGCTGTGAGTATGATGGCCAATTTTCAAGGTCACAAGGTAAAAACTAAAGGATTAATGTGTATACTAATATCGACGAAGAATTACTTTCATGCCATTTATTGAAGTACTTATTTGGGATACCAGGGGATTTTCCCAATAGCATGAAACAAATTCATAATCGTGTTTTTTCAATACAATCAATAAGTACAAGAGATACAGAAGATGATTTAAAACCAATAAGAGGCAAGAAAATGCATATATATTTGAAAAAGAATATAGAAATTAAACCTAAAACATTGGTAACACGTCCAATTCCACATGCATATAGAGAGCAACTTTAGCTGAGCTACAAAAAATGGAGATGCAAGGAATAATTGAATTAGTTGAGAAGCCAACGGAATGGACAAGTCTGATGCATATTGTTACTAAGAATACTCTGGGTGAGGTGAGAATTGTGGGGGATTATACAGGATTGTACAATTTTGTAAATAGGACAATTCACCCTTCTCCTACACCAAATCAAGTACCAAATGCCATTCCATCTTTAATAGGTCATGGTATCTTCTCTCAAAATCCACAATAAGACCTTCAAGATCGGAAGTGGATCTGATGAAGGAGTAATGATAATGAAATTTTCAAATGATTTAAGATTTTTTTTCTCAAACTGTTTTTTCCAATTATTCAATTTTGCCATATATCCTTTTATCTTTTGAGCACAGGTAACTAAGTCTGATTTTCTACCTTTTGGTTCAAGTTAAGCTGATTTACTGTTTTAAAGATATCAGTGAGATAAAATATTTTTGATTTAAACTTAGAAAGCCCTTCCAAAATTGGCTTAGCTTTATCGGCTTGCTTCCTGGAGTAAGAATAAATCATTTCAGACTTGAACTTGAGAAAGTGGATTATTGGTTCACACAAATTCACTAGTTTTTCAAGGCTCCGGCCTTTTCATGACCATCTTACTTCTATGGGAAGCAGTGGGGTTTTGAAATTTCCATTTTCACATTTTGCAAAAGAACAGCATTTGTCAACTTAATACAGTTTGATCATCTGATTCCAAATATGGTCATTTTTTTTCTCATAGCCTCGTGGTCTTCAGAAAAAGGCCATACATTTTTAAGGTTCAAAGCTGTTTGAAGCCCTCAGTGTTGAAGATAGGGATAAATTATTTTAATATATTTTAAAGCCGAATATTAATTTTTTTTAAATGCCTGTATCATACTTTCGACTCGAATAATCTTTGTTTAAAGTAGAAAATAGGTGATTTTTATTCAAGACGAATAAATTCAAAAAGTTTAAAAGTATCTCATTTGATAGCTGAAAATATGAACTTTGATTTACAAAAATGATCCTCTCCAAAAACGCTCTAAATCGTTGTCAATTTGAGATAAGGCCACGACAATATTTCAGGGATATAACTCATTTTTGAATTGATCTCATAATAGAAGCGCATAAGTATTCGTATGCCCCAGATAGAAGAAATAGAAAGAAAGGCCGAGAAGATGTAATAGTAGGTATATAACAAGACTTAAGTTCCTATTGCAAGAACATTACTTGCATGACTTCTGTCTTATTCAATGTTCCGCTTTAATATATATTCGATCATAAGAATAACAAAATAAATTATTAAGTAGCATGAAATTCTCAGGCACAATTAATCAATATTCAATATGTTATGCATTCCAGTAGAACACAATAATTCCAGAAACAATGTGATGTTATGTTTTAAAAAATGTAGCTAGTAATGAAATTTAACACTGGTTAACATTTAACAAATACCTTATTTATTAAAAGTGGAGCAAAACAAAAATCCAAGATTTTGAAGCCAACTTAGTAATTTTTCTACCTGCAGGACAATTTGGCAGAGAACGTCTTTTAGATTGATGTATGTAGCTATTTTTTTCATATAATAAATTTTTATTGCACTTTAATTCAGTAGGAATTATACATTCTCCACATTTTAATATGTTGACAAATGTTTCCACAAATAGCCTTCCAGGAATTGAAGAATTCATTAAGACATATTTTACAATGGTTCTATAAAGAAAAGGACTACATGTTTCCCACAGCATGCACATAGCAAGCAACTTCATTGAGTAACGTCTCCCTTTCATTGGACTTGTTAATAATTTTAGTTGCTCAGAAATAAAATTCACTTTCTTTTGATCCTCCTCTTCTTCATATCCAAGAACTGTAGAACATCTTTAGATGGAAGTGCTTTCACAAAAGCAAGCAAATTTCCAACTTGAGAAAGAGTTTGAATTTTATTAAAAGAACAGATATGCTGAAATTTATTATGAGCGAGTATCCTATGGAATCACGATAGCATAATTTAAAGTTGAGATTGTCGAAAAATTGGAGTGAATATTGAATTTGAGACGGTAGTCTATGAATAGCGCAAAAAAGTATAGGCATAGACAACCTTCTATAAGATGGATGTTAGATAGCAAAGAAGACAAATCTAACTTATTTTGTAGCTGACCTAATGACGAAACTTTGTTTTCTTCAAAAATAACTCATTTCCAATTCTTTTTGACGCTCCAAACTTATTTTATATCTGGAAAATAACAATTGAATATTATATAAGAGTCCTAATATGTATTTGAAAGAATACACAGAAACAATAGAAAGGAACTAATAAGAGGGAGACATCAACTCAAAGAGTTCTTGAGTTGTAAATAATACATTTCAAAAGACTTGAGAAATCAAAGAAACAAATAATTTGACATCGAATCTGGAGTTAAGGTTATATTTCTCGGAGCTGGACGGGATTTTATTAATAGGGAAAGAATGTTCTCAAAAACAGATGAAATAGCATGAAGCTTAAGGTAACGACGACGGAGAGGATTGGAATCAGTCCTCCACTCCTTAACGTCCTATTTTTTTAATTGTTTGCTACATAATCTTGAATTTTTGTTTGCTTCCTAGTTTTTTCTTGGTATAGCACGAACCTAACTCTGAAGAAATTCTTAATTTTTAAAAGGGAACCGCTGAAAAAATATATGATAATATTTCCCTTCATTAGAATAGCCTGATCCACATCCCGGAGCACACCACGAAGTGGGCATTTCTTTTACTCTGCTTCAACTCTAGCACTTAATCACACATTAAAACTGCCACAATTTTTAGTTACAATTGTGTGATTACGTCATTTTATCATGCATTTGCCTAATTATGAAATACCTATTTGTTGTTTTAGTGACGTAGAGACTAAATGTAGAGAAAATATTTGCAGCAGTTCCTCTCTCATCTTTCGGCTCCAGTTGTAGATCATCAAAATAAGTGATTTGTCCACCCTTTTTATTAGTCGCTGCCTGGTATCCCAGCGACTATTACTATTTAATAGTTATATCCCATAACTATGACGTCATAAATTGCATCATAATTGAAGGAAACTACATCTTGGTAGCTGAAGGTTAATATTTTTACATCAAATGGGTTTGAAAATTTTAAATAAACCGTCGATACTTGAAGAAACTACTGAGAGTCCCTTACAACCCCCCCCAAAATGGCGACTCCACAATACTGACGTCAGTTGAAAAAGGAAAAATTACAACTTGTACACAACATTAAAGCATTAAAACAAGTAGCGCATCGAGCACCGTTAGCCTGAGAAAATCGCAAGATGTCGCTTTTCGATGACGTCACTAACTTATTTATTAATAGCTTGGATATAATTATAAATAATAAAGAGGGATTAAGCACTCCTCACACTCTTTTGATGTGGGTAAAAAGAAGAAATTATTTTGTACTTTAATTTTTTCTTTTTTATGAATAACCAAAGGAGAAGAAGAAGTGTTTTCAATTATTCATACATGATTTTATAATTGTTATGATTTATTATAATAATAGATGTATAATTTAAGATACAATGGTCAATTATTGCCAGAGGCGGCAACTTGGACTTGAGTCCATATTTTGAAGATTTGACTTGGATTACATAGCTAAGTCTTTTGACTCAACTTGGACTCCAAAGCTATTATATTATGGACTCAAGAAAAGCTTTAAGACTATGGCACTATATTACTCGTATAGTTATGGACTTGAAATGAGCATGAATGACATCTGAGGACTCCATCGAAATATTTAAGGACTTTGACATGACTTGAGATTCGACGTGGACTCGCAGTATAATAACTTTTTCCCTATTCTCATTAATGCTGTGTCGTAAGCTGCAGGAATGGAATCGACTCTCGGAAATTTTTGGAAGCTATAGGTTAAAGATATCTATAGAAAAGATAAGACACCGACTACAATTCGACCTTTGGGATACAAAATCCTGCCTTTCTACATGTCACATTAAAATGAAGCAAACTAAGAATATATATACCTATCAATCTTTGTACCCAAAACACACTCCTTAATCTTACGAAAGGTGAAATACGAATTGGGTATCTTTTCAAACAAGACGCAGTAAATAATTGTAATTATTAAATGAACAAATAGACGCGTTTAAATCCTACAATCAGCTCATCAATTTGTCAGATATCCAATTAGGGTTGTTTTTAGAGCAAGAGCTTACTTTTTATCCTTAACAAAATCATAAGAAACTTCCAGTGTCAAGTTTGTGTATATTATATAGGAGTAGGCAGTAATAAGTCATATTTTCAAAACCAGCTTGCCTGTCTTTTTTTGGGTGTATTTTATTCCAATTAAGCCAAATGCAAAAAAAAAAAATATATATATATTTTTGCCGGTATGCACACCAAAAAACTGAAACGACCCATATTTTCCCTTAAAAATTCATTGCGCCACATTATTTTTCAATAAAATTGGCTGCAGACCTTCTAAAAAGTTTCTTAATGGCTCTATTCCTACTAATCACGACCTAAGGATTCCAAATATAGCATTAGTTTTGTTCTATCTCTTATAGATTTTGAAATATTCGCAAAATTTTCGGATGACAAGTCGATTTTTGACAATATTTTGAAATTTTTTTACAAAATTGATATCCTTTGCCCTTCATCATTAACCCTGAGGTTATTTGATAGACAGGCTGGTAAAGAATATGGCTTCGGAAAGTATCGTCTTGGGAAACAACCTCGTGCAACAGAACTCAACTTATTGACCACAGACCAACTAAGTGGGTTACCAAATAATAATCTTGAAGGCTTCAATGATGTTGTTAAAGTACTAAATGATATGGAAAAAAATTGGACAATGAACAGAAGAAGTTTTCTTAATATCAGGATTGATGAAAAAATCGAGATGGGCAAGAAAAAGAGTCAGTAAACACTAAAGTGTCGAACTTGGCCCTGCAACTAGTGTTGAGGAGCTTCACCAAATTATCTGCTCCCATCCTTACATGAAAGAGAAGATTGTACGAAATGAATTGAAATACTATCGTGATACGCACAAGTCTGATGTTTTGGACAATACATGAAGAGAGATAAGTCAACCTTTGTAAACTTTTGGCTGGACAAGAATCTTCTTATTCTAGTGCCCTATTACCAACAAACAGAGATGCTGAGGTAGCTTTTGAATGTAATGTGGCAGAAGCTGGAACTGAAGATGATATGGAAATTGAAATTAGAAAGTACTATGTTACTCTTATCACTGAGGGTGAATGCAACACTTGGTATATTGCTTCTTGTGAGAACAGGAATTATGATGATACATTGCGAATGGATCATCTTGTAAGAGTGAAAAAGGGTAACAATTTGGCATGGAAATATCTTAGAAAACCAGACACTCTATATTTGCACTCAACTTCTATTCTGGACTGAGATGTAGACGGTGAATGGCATGTTTCAAACAACAGATTTATGACATTTTCCCTAAGAAATCATGATACCATCAATTCTATAGTTGAGAAGGCATCACTTCAAATGGTTGAATAAAAGTTCTTGATCAACTCAATTTTTCTACAAGTATTATGAACATTATTTTGTATTAGATATTATATACAACATAGTAACACTAATTCACATGTTATTTTCACAAGAGCTATGCCTAATGATCAGTAATACTTGCAATTTGTGCTTATATAAATGCTCAAAACATATTTAGACTTGTAAGACTGATGTAAGCTAGTTGAACACTAGCTTACATCAGTCTTACAAGTAATTAATTTTTAAGGGGTGGGGGGGATGATTATTTTCGCAAAAAGATCAAAAAATAAGCGTTAATTAGTGAAAAAATGGGTTGTGGTTGAACATTTTCTCAAAAATTTATAAATCTACATATCTACATCTACGAATGCAATATTTGGAATCCTTGGTTTGTAATTAGTAGGATTGAGTCATCAAACAACTTTACAGCCGATTTTATTGAGGAATAAAGTGACGCAGTGAATTTTTAGGGGAAATTATGGCTCGTTTCAGTTTTTTAGGGTGCAAACCGCCAAGAATGAAAAATGTTCAATTTTTTTTCTCACATTTGGCTTAATTAATTTAAAAACAACCAAAAAAAGACAGGTAAGCTGGTTTTGAAAATATTAACCAAAATTCACACAGTACTGCCTACTCCTATATAGTGAGGTCATATAAAGTTAAGATTGTTCATGTAATTCATAACGTCATAGCTTATTTTTTGGGAGTGGAAAATTTGAAAAAGCGAACGTTTCATTGAAGCTTTTGGAATTTTGGAGTAATTTGTTTCAAAATTTGCTTAATAATAATATGTAAATATAAAATATTAAAGACTAGAATGAATTATATACGCATAATTACTTATTCAAACTTATTAATACTGCGTAGTACGTAGAATATATAAATGTGTGACGTCATAGGAAAGGGACATCTTGCGAAAATAGTATGACAAATATTGACCATACTGTTTCCTCACGCTAAAGCAAAGAACAATGTTCAATGCGTTACTTAGTTTAATGCTTTACACAACATGAACCGACCTGATGCGATTGTCAATATTAATGAAAACCAGAAGAGGGCGTTGCGTTTTTTCTTTGAGTTAAAAAAAACACAAATTCTAGCTTGTGACGTAATTTGTTTATAAAATAATAACTCTTCATAAACAATGCGGAAAAACAAAAGGGTTATTACTTAACTAAGTATTACTTAGATAATACTTATTAGTAGTTACTGTTGTATAAGAAGGATTGGAGGAATAAATTGGATCCCGACTGGAAGTCAAATATCATGGCATCCAAATCCATGATTTTGATGTTAAAAAACAAAATTCAAAAGATTGATGAACTTTTGACAGAAGTTTCTGATAAAGACGAGGAACTTGCTCGAAATCGAATAGAAATTGCTCAATTACGGGAAATCATATCACATAACGACGTCTCCTCTATTCACGAACTTCAAAACAAAATCAGACAGTATGAGACACAATCCTCGCATCAGTTAAAAGAAATACATCAATTAAAATCAGTAATTATCTCAGTTAGCTTTTCCTATGACGTCAGTATTGTTTATGATGTGGGGCATTTTGGGAGCTTAAACAACCAAGTTTTATAAGAATAGAAAACCTTTTTTTATTAATAATGAAGTATTGAATGTCAAAATGGAACCAAAAAATAGAAGGACCTTACTCTTTATCAAAAATATATCCATCTATTGCCTACTTTTAAGTTATATCTGGCCCTTAAATGTATTCAAAATATGATAGTATATCGTTATACAACCTTATTTCCATAGAGTAAATTATGTATTAATTATTACAATTACAGTAATATGATATGGCATACTTTTATTGTTCCTAATTGATCCATAACATTATATTAGTTATATAAATCTATCTATTTCAATCTATTTTCATTTACATAATACTTTAATTATATTCAAATGTCACTGTTTATCATTGGCATGAATTAGTATTCAATGCAGATGTTAATTTTCTTTTATTCCCTAAGCCATTTGATGAAGTTACATCAAGATTTATTGGAATTTTTTCCATTTTATGTTCAAGAAATATCAACTTTGAGCCCCCAGGATCGTGTCTCCTTCAAATATGATGCAAATTAGGACGTCAGTGAAAATTATCTATAGTTTTATTCCCTCTCTGTTTCTTTCCATTCTCTGAGCTACATTTTATGTTATTCCTTTTTTCAGAGTCGAATATCTGACCTAGCTTCCAAAAATGAAGAAATTCACAATCTTTGTGCTGAAGTAAGTTCTCTCAAGACACAAAACGGAAACAAATCCCAGGAAATATCCAATTTAAAGGCTGGAAGAAATGAAATTAATGTTCTCAAATCAGAAATATCCATTTTGCGGGAGGAGTTAAAGCGTATAACTAATGAAAACTCCATACTTAAGAGTAGTCAATTGGAAATAAAGAAACTTGAGTCCAATATATCTTCCTTATCGAATGAAATTGAACGAAAAAACACAAAAATAATAGATTTAGAGTCAGAACTGGGCTCATCATCATTATTAATGAGTAGTAATAGTAGAATGAAAGTCAAGAACGGAAAGCCCTTTGACATGGATTTTATTCAAAATATTAATAAAAAATTAATTTTGTTACGTTCTAAAATGTCCTTAGTTTTGGAAGAGAGTCGTAGTCAAACAACTAAACAGAGTGCGATGAATGAGGAAAAACTATCCTGGAATTTAAATGAGCTCAATGGAGAACTTTCCTCCATCAATGACAAGGCTACCAAGATCAATACAATGATGACTTCTCTCATGGATGTGGATGGTGAGACAGAAGCGTCCATTTTGAAATTGAAAAACCAAAATAAGGATCTAAATATGAAACTAAAGCATGAAATCTCGAGATCAAATGAACTTAATGCACAATTAATTTCCTTGAATAGAAGGGTTAAGTATTCCTTACAATCAAGATCACCAAGTGAATTAGTTTGTGTCTCTGTTCAAACAGACAATATCCCTCCTCGGGTTTTAAGCCCTTCTTTAAAGGTTAAAAAGACCATCATTGAGGAAGCTACATCATCCTTCACACCTAATGTCAAAGTATCCTTCTTGCCTGGTGCTTTTCAAAAAAGAAAAATCATGCTGATTACTAAAAAGAGTCCGATAATGACTGATGATCTACCGCCTATGCTTCATACCAATTATCTATTTTCCAATTTCTCATGTTCTGAAAGTACTTCTAAGGATAAAATCAACTCAATATTAGAAAAAAGAATCGATGAGCGAAGTTCGTCCCTGAAGAATCGAGTGTCATTGTTCAAGGCATCCAGGAAAGAGAAAGTAAACAATCTATTCTCATGTTCTTCCTCATCTGATGGTGAACCCTCACCTAAAAAAAGTAAAAACGCCTCGAATTTAACTCCATTAGGAAAATCTTCATTTAAGAGAGCTGAGATATCCGTCAATCGAACAAAACTATCTGAAATCGATAAGAAGAAACTACTACAAAAAACTGTAAAACCAGCTCAATCCCCTCATGCTATTCGTACTACAAGACCTTTTGGTAGATTGCCTCCGAGTCTTATCGGACCAAATCAATCAGCTTCTGAAACATCAAATTTGAAATCATCGAATGTCTTCAAAAAAAGTCCAACAAAAAGTGAAACAAACATAATATATAGTTCTAATTATTCCAACAAAGACACAGTCACCACTAAGACAAACATTCAAAGTAATAGTTCTAGTATGAGTTCGGATGAAGTAGCTATTGAAACTTCATTCTCGAATTACTCGGAAAATGAGGAGGAAGACGTTCCTCTTACTATTGATTTAAAATACTATGATGAGGATCCTAATCAAATTAAAACCAACCCCAGAGTCATTCACTCAAGTAATAATCGTAGATCTAGTGAGGATAAATCAAACAGTATTACCCATTCAACGGAACCAGAAAAATTTAATTCGACGAAAGACATTGTGAGTGAGGGTTTGTCTAAAGGTGAAAATTATGAACAACCAATAGCTCTCCTTCTTCCACCACCGCCTCAATCTGATGACGACACTTTTATCATCAAGGGTCCTCTAAAGATGGCCAATACTCAGAGTAATTCATCAGAGTTATTCCAAGATGATAAATCTTATCTTCAGAGAATGAGTCTTATCTATGAAAAAGAAAGAATTTCTAAAGCAGAAGAACTACAAAAAAGAGAATTAGCATTGAATGTAGCAATTAATCGGGAATCTATAATCAAACTTATTGAAGAACAATTACATAGGTATTCCAAAATTGTATTGGTTTTTCAACTCTCTTGTTTCTTTTTTAGGTTATGGAAGTCAATAACGAAAGAAACTTTTGAAGATATTGTAAACAAGATTTCTCAAGAAGGATTCCTTCATTCGAGTCCTCGTATATTAATAGATATACTTTACGTTGCTGTTAAGGCTGAAAAGAGTAGTGCATTCAGTGAGCCCCCTCAGCCCCATATGCTTGGTTCACCTGTATTGACGATCAAGCAAAAAAAAATTATCGCACTGATTCATGCTCTTGATGAAAAATCCGAATTTTCTGGCTTTATCGGCAATGAATTCATACAATATTTATATTATTCTTTGATAGGAAAAGGTAGAATGGCTCAAGTTTTGAAGTTGTTTGAGGTTCTTAATCTCGTAAGGATCTACATTTCATTGGCTAGGTTGAAAGGTCAAGAAGAAAGAGTAAAAACTTTTATGTATGATGTAACATTTTTTAATAATTCGAGAATGCACGCAATTATATATAATATCGTACTCACTTGGCCGGACTTATTTACGTGGACTGGTGATGGAGGGGGTGAGAGTGCAGATCCCATTTTGGAAGCAACTGTTTGGATTATCTATAATACTGGACCGGCTACAGGAGCATCAGACTTTAAAGTACATGATTGTCGAAGATCCCTACAAAGTCGTTGTGGTCTCATTAGTCCTTATTCAACAGGGATCGAATTGGTACAAAAATTGATACAACGGGTCACATCTGAACCCTCTAATAGAATCTTAAAACACTCCACTGTAAAAGCATTTCTCATAATTTCTAAATCTAAAGATTATAAATGGTGCACAAACAATCTAGTCAATCCCTTGCTTCAGCTATTATCTGAAGAAAACTCAAATTATTTTCATAAATCAGGAGGTTTAATGCCATGGGTCGTGGAATCCATTGGTGAGATTTCTAGAATCTATCCTGCAGACGAAAGAACCCATTTGGAAGATGTTTTTAATCCCATCAAATCCCTATTAGAAAATCATGATATCAATCCACTGCTTGAAACTGCTTGCATTAAATGTCTCATTAGACTTGGCCACCATTTACAAGTTAGAATTAGAGTACAAATTTCTAGTGTTGGATTTGAGTCAACATTTTTGAGTTCCAGTAATACAATATTGAGTCAAATTTGAGTAAAGATATCAGACAAAGAGAAGTATTTTATTCATTGAATTGATAAAGTCTCAACACATAAATCCGTGGGACTGCCACAATAATACGGCAATCAATCATTACTAATTAAATAATGTAGGACATTTTCTAAAGTATTAATTTGCATAATTGGAAGTCATTTCCAAAAGTTGTATCTATATAATCAAAACAAAGTAAATTAATTTAGCTGTTGCTTACATTGTTATAAACATCTCAGACACATTATATATCTGCCTTTTGTAGTAATTATAAAATTAAAAAAACAGAAAAACTAGGTTCTAATTAGGCTAAAATAAAAATGCCCCGCAAAAAACAGACTAATTTATAAAAAATTACTCAATACAATAGCTACAATAATCTACCCGAATATTTTCGTTTAAAAAAAAAATGATATTTCAAGTCAGAGCTCCATAATACTTATATTGCTATGGTTTTTAGTAATACTTCAATCCAAGACTACAAATTTGGAAAATGAATAACTAATGAATTGCACTAATTTTTTTATTATTTCAGTATCAGTCTGTAAAGTTCCTTTCATCTTGGTCACCAAAGTTCCCCATTGATGACGAAATTCAGATATTGATTCAAAACTTCCTTGGCACAAGAGCACATGAATTCGTACATAAGCAAATGAAATTTGCACGACCTGCTTTAAATCTATCAAAGAAAAGAAAACGAATATAATGTTAGGCTTTACCCAAATATAAAATTTACCGATAATAACTCATTTTAAGATCACATTTTACGTTTTTTTAAAATATTTTTTCAATGATATCTAGACATCTTTAAAGTATTTATTCAACAATTTTGTATAAGTTTTTCATTGGAGCGTTTGCACTCAGGTTAATTATTATCCTCCAAGAAAATTATATTGAATCAATATTCAGGAACACATTGTAACCTAGGACATTTTCGATCATGTATGTTGAAAGTTATCTAACATTGGAGGGCAAATCATAGGTATCTTTTCCTTTTTGAAAAAGAGAGAATAATTATTTTTTATAATTTCAATTATGGAAAATGGCGAAGGAGTAATGAATAATATACAAGATCTAAAATTTTAAATTAGACTATGCTCACTTGATGATGAAATAAAACGCATGATAGAATTAACTTAGAAAAATAGAAATAACGAAATTTCATCTAAATAGACATTTAAAAAAACATGAAAAATGATACAAAAACAATTTCCAAATAGTTATCGTAAGAGTTTAATAAATGGATATGATGATTCAATTTGAAATGAAAACAAATTAAAGAGTATTGGAGAAATTTGACATTACATCGGGATTTAATTTTTACAGAATGAAAATGAGAGTAATTAACCTGAATGAAACAAGGAGAAAAGAATCATCACAGCCACTAGATTCATAAAAAAATAGTTTTTAACATAGCATGAATTACATAAAGTAATTATTTTAATATGGAGAGGTCTAAAATGAGATCCATTTTACTATAAAACGCACAAGGAGGGAAAGAGAGAGAGAGAGAGATAATTGGAGGGGGGGAACTCCAATTTAGAGAGAAGAAATACAAGTAGAATCTATTCAAAGACCATGACACAACAAGACATAAGTTAGTCAATCCTGGCAGTTAAGTTTTTCTTCTTAAGAAGCCTCTCCGGATTAATTCTCAAGATTTTTTCCCACTTGACCTGCGGAGATTCATTCGTTGCAATACCATTTTCAACCAATTTAATTTTCTCTTGATGTTTTGATATACTTGGATCATTCTTTTTATTAGAACTACTCGGTGCCTTTTTCTTGGCGTGTGATGACTTAAAAATCTCACCATCAATTATCAGTGACTTGAGATCATCCTCACTCGATTTACATCTCAATCTATGAGATGACCTCGTTGGAAGTTTACGACTTTTTTTACTTGATGTAGGTGTAGGTGCAGGTAATTTAGGGTGTGGGTTGGAAGGTGTTTTATTGTAAATAAGCTCAGCATCGTTTTGCACAGAAATTCGTCTAGTGTATTTAGGTTTTAAAGAGCTTTTATTCCGAATCTTATTAGGTCCAGACATGAGATTTTGAACACTAACAGAAGGAATATTTGAACGTGCTGAACTGTAATTTCTTTTCTTTTTAGATTTTGGTGGCCGATACTCTTCATGACTGGAATCAGAATCGGTATCAAGATCATCAAAGTCAAAATCATCATCAGAAGGTTCAGGAGTGATTGGAACATCTACTTCAATAGACACACGTTTGGCTCTCATATTGATGACATCTTCCATAGCTGGTGTAAGGGGATTTGGAGTCAAATCCATCCATTGATTGGCGTGCTTGGAATTACTTTTTTTACCCTAAAAAAAAAAAATTAAATGTGGTCGTGTGCTTGGAGCTAAGATTCGACAATAATGATATTACAGTGAGATGTTGAAGCTGTTGTTGCCAATTCAATTGTTCCCTTTCATGTTCACGTTCCTCTATTTTTTGAATTAATGCAAGCATAGCTGGAGTTGGATTTTTGAGGGACTCTTTCTGACGTAGTTCTTCAACAGTTTTCCTTTGAAGGGCTAGGGGGCTTTCATCTTCGGCTTCAGAATTTCGTGACGCTTGACGAATGAGCATTTCAGGATCTGAACACAATACTCTCTCCCAACACCACTCCCCGCCATCAATACAAGATGACGATGAAGGAGCAGTTGATCTAGTAGAATGAATTGCCGAAGTTGAAAAAATAGAGTCTGGCGTGTCCACCAAAGGAGGAGACGCAGTAGGGGAAGGATGAACTGTTACAGACTTTCCAGCCTTGCGTTGATTGTGAAGCTCTAATTCTACATCATTAAATGATATTTTTCTCCTACGTGCTTTCTGGAAGTAAAAAAAAAGATATGCTATTTAACAAAGCCTAACTAAATTCCTATTAGACGAAGGAAAAAAGAAACAAAAAACTAGTGGATCTCAAATCATTAATAAAATAAAAAGATGACGCACATTGAACGAAATTGGAGTAAAAATTTCATCTTTATTTAAAATTATAAGGATATTTTACATTAAAGTTACTAGTGGATAGTGAAATACCCATCTCAGAGATCCAATGGTTTTTCATATAATTATACAAGATATTCAAAATATATTTATTATTTAAAAGGGTTTTAAGTAATGAGAGTTTAATATTTGGATTTTTTTAAAGCTTGTTTCCTTTTCTGCATTATTGCAAGCATTGCTGGAGTCGGATTGTCAAATTCATCATCCTTGTCATCAGTTCCTTTTTTTGAACTACTTCTACTTCTAGACTTTTTATTTCCATTAGACGAATCGTCAGCCAATGCTTTTTTAGCAGCTTTTTTTGCCTTGTTGACAAAGGACTCCATTCCATCATCCTCTTCATCAGTGGAATATGCATCAATCGGCTTTCTAGCTTTAGGCCTTTTTTTAGCTTTTGCAGCTGCTTTTGCAGCTTTCACAAATGCTGGAGAAGTTTGTACACCAGTATCTCTGACAAGTACCTTATCCAAAGCATCGGATTTTTTCTTATTAGAATTTACTTTTCGTGCTCGGCGAACAGACTTTTTGGGAGTTTGATCTGAGCTTAAAACATCTTCATTCTCTGAATTTTGCGATTCACCCGAATCCTCAAAAAATTTTTACCCACCTTTTGTTTTTTATCCCGAGATGTCGCAGAAAAATCAATTTTTCCATCTGAAGGGAGTCTCAACCTCCTGAGTTCATCCTTAAATAAGGAACGACAATAGTCATAGTCGGGTTTAGTATCAAATTCCAAACTCACAGTG
The DNA here is from genome assembly GCF_016086655.4 of Lepeophtheirus salmonis. Classification (NCBI taxonomy): domain Eukaryota; kingdom Metazoa; phylum Arthropoda; class Copepoda; order Siphonostomatoida; family Caligidae; genus Lepeophtheirus; species Lepeophtheirus salmonis. Next base: position 4,306,828 of record NC_052140.2, read on the forward strand.
TAGTTGAGGAATTGCTCTAGCACATCTATAAAATAAATCATAAAATACAAAAGGATTCACTCATGAATATGACCCACCTGGATAATCAGTATTGTCACCGAAACAGTTTCGCAAAAATGAAGGTATGTCGGACATAAAACCTTTCTTTTGCGTATGAACATACACTGGATTTGTTAAGTTACTCATCCAAGGTAGATTTCCAGACATCCAATGGACCAGATTGTACCCCAAAATTTCCAAATCACTTCTTCTTGAATGAGCACCAATATGTGCATCACGGGAAGTATATTCAATCGTCCCATCATGGGCTCGACGGGCATCCGGTTTATACTCCAAATGAACTCCATTCACCTTGTACTTTGAAACCAGTCCAAAATCAACCAGAAAAACATCATTTTCTTTCGTACGACCATGACCAAGGAGTAGATTTTGGGCTTTTAAATCATTATGAACGTAGCCTTGTGAATGAATATACTCCAATGCATCCATCTACATTTAAAGCGAATGAGCAAATGATCCAAGTAGGAAAAAAATTAATAAATACATACACAACGAATTGCTAAATTATAAGCCGCTTTTGGTGCAAAGATTTTCCTTCCTGTTTGAAATATTTTTTGTAGGTCCTTGCCATACCTATCTATGATCAAGAAGCGATAGCTCTGTCCTTTGTAGGTATGTAAACCCTTTCCTCGAAAGCATGGAATTCCGATATCCTTGATCCCATGTTCCTTTTTATATGCATCCACTAGAGGAAGAGAGAAAAAAAGAATCAGAGAAAGTAAAAAAAGAAGGAAGCAAATTAGCCCATCAACACAAAAGCAAACTAGAAATGATTTTTCTCGAAATTGAGTATGGATTACATTTGTATTCTTATAAGATTCGTCAATTTAGATCAACAAATGATGCTTATTCAGCCTTTGGATGTGTTTTAAATGGCACTTAAAGTAGCAAAAATAGATATATTTTAATTTTGGTTGAAAGGGGCCGTATCGGGACCAGTGTAAAAGTATCTTAAATCAAAAGATGGTTCTCAACTATAGGTAAAATCATCTCCCAAATTTGAATAGTAAGCCTCTAATATACTCAAATATGTCTATTGAGCAGTTTGTGTAGTAATTCAAGTAAATAAATGAATGGTGATTTTCTCCTTTTCTTGATAGTTTTGATGTTGAGGCACATGAGTAAACTACTACTCAAGTAAACGTACTGTTGTTCGGAGTTGCAGCCCGCACATAGAAATGCATCTCCACAAAGAGGGGTCCATTTTCAGAGGGTTCCACTTTCATGACATGCGTGGCATTGTCTTTCACCTCGTTCTCAGTCTCATTACTGCATAAATATATCTCGCCAAAGCCTCCAACACCTGGAAAAGACAAATAAATGTATCATATATATCAATGGAAATCTACAAGTTTTCAAGCTTCTTACCGATGGATTTCCCAATTCTCCAACGCGTCTTTCCGTCGGCGAATATTTCTCCTTTAGGAATGGGATCCGGGAGCCGATATCCGTTAGTAGCCTTGCGCTTGGATGCTTTAGGGGGCATGACGGGCCTTGGGTCTACTCGTCCACTTTACACTTGCGGGATGATCATAAGCAAAGAGTTCTTAAAGACGACCCACAGGACCACTTAACACAATACAGAAGAAGAAGAATTAGTAGGTAGACACAACACAGAAGCTACTATTATATAGGCTATAGCTAGCTGCTAGACACACCGAGTCCTCCGCTCTTCCCTTCCCTCCTCGCTCATAGAGTCATAGCTCCTCTTCTCCTTCTACACTTTCATTCAACTCACTTCACACTCTTCTTTTTTTTTAAGTTTTTTTTCAAGTTTTTTTTCTCCCTTTTTTTATTTTCCGGAGTTTTCTTCTTGCCGCCATTTCTTTCCCCCTTCTTAAGCCGAGCTCTTCCTAAATTACTTCATTCTCCTCCTTCTCCTCTTCCTCACGGTGTTTCCTCACAAACACAAAAATATACACTGTTTTGTGCTCAGCTGTTTCTACTTATTTGCTCCCAATCAGTTTTCTGAACCAAAACTTAGGCATCAAGAAAATCCTAGGGGAAACACAGCAGATTTATAATTAAGCTTCCCTTTCTCGTTATAGTGATGTCATTGGGATCCTTTTGGGTAAATTTAATAGATGAAAAGGAAAAAAAAAATTAGTTCATTCATTCCTTCATTAGTAACGGTATATTCAATTATTCTCTATCGTTATAGGCCTTTATTTGGGGCCCAACGATGTCATTCTTCATAGTAGTAAATTCATGTGAAAACTGAAAATTCTTGCTGACTAACTTTGTTATAATAATGTGATTCTGAACATAGTATATATTTCTTGAATTAGCTACGAACAATTCCTAACAATTTTTGAATTATAATTCTATAGTTGGGAAGAATTGGCTAACTACCAACTGATTTTGGCCCTTTTTTCTATTTCTTTTCCTATGAAATTTTGCGTGATAAAATCTACGTATGACAACGGTATAGTGGTATAGATGATAATCTACAGCAGTTCTCTCTTTTAAGAGGCACATTGAGCTTTTTTATTCACTCTCAACCTCGCTTGTCCAAAGGGATTTTTTTTTTGAAAAAACATGCGGTTGCTAGTCTGTATTTTTCTTAATGCCAACTGTTCATTATTATTTAGAAAATAGAGTAGTAATTAATTATAATATGGATTGATATAATATCAATAACTGAGTATGAAATGACGCAAATAATATGGAAAGCTCCTTGACTTATATAAATCAATATACAAATCCTATGTATTATCCTTTTTGAGTTTATAATACGTAGTCAGCCACTTTAAATTTATACAATAAGAGTGAACAGTCGGGGAAAACTGAAATGAATATGGAAGGTGCTCTTTCAGGTGCTTTACGGAAGTGCAAAACATTTTTATCATTGAAATTTTAACAGATCTTACCAATTACAAAGAAATAATATTAAATTTCTTTTGTTAGAAAGTTGATTAGACATATTTTCAGCTTTCCAATGAGATACTTTTAAACTTTTTGAATTTATTTGTCTTGAATAAAAATCACCTATTTTCTACTTTAAACAAAGATTATTCGAGTCAAAAGTATGATACAGGCATTTAAAAAAATTTTAAGATTCGGCTTTAAAATATATTAAACTAATTTATCCCTATCTTCAACACTGAGGGCTTAAAACAGCTTTGTGTGTGCCATACGACTAATTATAAGCTGTTTGATTAAAGATAAACAACTGTTAATGTGTAACAAAATAATAATAATACAATTGTTCGAGTATTAATTGAACAAATAAAAATAATTAGAACATTAATGATATTCTTCTAAATTTAAATTTGCTATTTATAAGTTATCTATTATTTAAATTTTTTATCCTACTGAATTAGTTCATAGATATAATTTTGATTTGATTTTAAACTCATGTCCCTACAGAAAATGTCTGTATAAAATGGTGTCGTAGATATGTAATTAATATTATAGATCTAGAAATTTTAAATCAGTGAGTTGTATTCATACAAATGGCTTATGCCCAGTTTACTAGTAGCAAGGTTAATAGAAATACGAGGTTAGACTAAAGCATTAAACTTTATGCTTTATGTTAGACCATTATGTAATCGGGCTTGCTAGAATTTTCAATTTGATGTATCGTACCGACCGCTGGGCAAGACAAGCAGATTTTGACAAAACACGAAACCAATCATATTCTATGACGTCCCTATTGCAAAAAAATAATAATTTGATATATCGCACTGACTTCTTCACAAGGTAGACAGATTTTGACAAAGACGTAACCAATCATATTCTATGACGTTACTATTAAAAAGCGTGGCGGAAGTCAAACATCAGTCGTAGACGCATTATTGTATAACCTTGACAAGTAGCAAATCTTACATTTTGTGTTATTTAGATTCCTTATAATCTTATATACTTAAATCTTAAAAAGTAAAATACAAGTACGGGCTAGCGTTTTCCATAGATTTGTTACGTCATTAAAATGGACCTGCTTACTTATGTTAAATTATAAAAGTTTTGAGCGACGCACTTTTATCATCCACCACCTTTATTTAAACTAAAAGGGTGAATTCAGGGAGGCTGCACAGTTAGTTATGCAGAAATATTCAAATATACTCGACGTTCCCAGTGGACAAAAAATGTCACCTCGAATACTACCTTGCTTGCTTTGTTTTAAAGCTTTATTAAGCCGTATTACTAAAGTTTTAAAACAAAGAGGCGAAAACCACGTGAATACTACATTCGTCACACTTCATAAAATAAAAATATTAAAGTGATGTCTAGGTAGTAAATCCCTAACTTCTTTTTTTCCTTCCTTTTCTCGCAGTTACAGCTAACTAATATACCTCCATTTATATTCCAAAGATTTTTTCTTCCTTTTAAATGTAGACAAATTTTAAATTTTTTCAGCCCACATTCTTTCATCATTACACTCAAAACCCGGTTTCTACTGTTTTTACATAGCTATATTAATAGATTTGACTTTTATTTTTATTATTGGTTCAAGTCTAGTAATTCTTACACTATATATGAAGTTTTAAAACGTGTGGATACATGAATCCGTGATACCTGAGTTGAGTTCATTAATTAACAATAAGTTTTTTTTGGGGGGTGGGGGGAATAGATTTTGAATATGTCTCTATATCATGATGAGTGCTACAATAGAATCACTTAAAAACTAAACGTATCCCAAGGTTTAACTGTCAACTCATTGTGGTATGACTATTGATTATTTATTATCCCTGCTTCAAATAATAATTAATAGCTAGGAGAATGACCGGCCGTAGAAATGTGACTGCCAAAGTTAATAATATTCGTATAAGCTGATTGAGGGCGTTGATATAGTATAAGTTCACGTCAACTGTTATTCTACCGCACTTTATCATATAGCTACTTTTATTGTTATGTATTGTCTTTAATTTACTTTTATCTCATGACGTAGGGATTTGTTTTAAATAGATAGTAATGTACCTTTTTATTAAGTAGAGTTTACGTGTTTATACATTTTAGTAGTTATGTCTATGTACATCCTTTTAGAAATAATCCCTTACAAAATATATATATTTAGTGTATGATTGTACCCCCAATCTAAAGGTCTTCTTATTGGCTTTACTCCGGTAAGTTACTTCCGTCTGTTGGTAGTGTTCGCAGTACACTACATTTATAAATGTATACACTTAAAAATCAAGAAAAAAATATATAAATATAACATTGAAATCAAGTAGAATCATTGATTCTCCTAGTAGAGATCGTGATTTTAATCTGTCATAGGACAGATTACAATCCTAATCTGTACTAGTAGAGATTATAATCATATTCTCTCCTAGGACAAATTACAATTTTACTGAGGAGATAGTAGTATTGAATATTTGAAGAGGTTGTGTGTTTTGGAAAATATGACGCCAAATCATACCCTCTATGGCGTATCCGTTCATTTGTGATTTGAGCAATATTTATTTCAGCGAGGATCATCTTAGGAACATTAATTTGAGCAAGTATTCCTTTGGGAAGTTTCATTTTAGCGTAGTTCCAATGAGTTCTAATACTATGTCAAGGAGCACAAGCTCCAATCACGCAATTGTGGTGAAAAACATCACTTTTGATGATGAATTCGACTTGGTAAACTCATATGAACTTTGGACAATTATAAAGCCTTAGTATTTGTCGTAGCTATAATTTTCTGTCAACACCATGTGGTATTTTAAAAAAACTATTCCATTTTGGGATACCATTTGAAATCCCAAAAATTTGTTCTTTAACAAAATATGATACCTTTACTGAACGTATTCAGTTCAAAATTAAAGTAGATTTATATTAAAAGGGTTTCTAACGTAAATATTCCAAATATTATCAAACTAATTATTTAAACTGATGAATTTGTCCTTCAAAAATAAATTATCAGCTTCAGTTCAGATCGTTATGTAGTAAGTTACATTCAGATAATTAGTTAATTGAAATTTTATTCTTTGATTGAACTTTGGATACTAATGTGATTAATTCATAAAGTCGATAGTTGTGTGTATTTGCACAATGATTAAAATGAATTTGAATTCGCTTAATTCAAATGGTTGGATTCAGAGCCAAAATCACAAAATATTATTCCAATCTATAAATTAAGAATAATTGATTCTTAGATGTGCATAGTTTTGATGAAATGGTTTATGTTTATTCATTATTTTAGGGACTGAGAATTTGAATTTAATTACGACAGTATGATTCGAATAGTTTCTTGAGGTTGGATCTATAATATTTAGAAATCCAGGCTCCGAATCTGTAGTTATTTTAAAATATGTGACTCCAAATCATAGATCATTATATATATTCTGTGTTACAAACCCACTCAAAGAAAAAATAAATGTGACTCTTCTGATTCCCCACTCACTCATCAGCCATAATTATTACTTCAAGGGAATATTTGTACCTAGTTGGTAAAAATTACATTATTTTGATCATTTTAAGCACATCAATGGGAATATAGGACATTGATACAGTCTGACTGATGTTTCTAATTGGTTCTATTTATGCACCAAAAATAAGAATCTTGTTCATCCCTATGAATTAATTACATTATACAGGCAAAATTAATGGGGAAATCAAAAGAACTGATTTAACAAAAGAACTGAATTATTTACTGATTATTCGTATTTCGTACATTCAGGGTGCAGTTCACTCGAGGCTACTCAAACTATTGAATGAAAACATTCTTCCACAGTCGCTTCCCTGAGCATCATAAATCCCATATAATATCCAAAAATACATACCGGCCGACCGGTTGTGCAGGTTTTATTAACTAAAAGGACGCTTACATTAATATTAGTTTAACTAGAGGATAAGTTAAAGATGTTATAACTTTATTCATGCGATATGGAAGTTTTAGGATATAAGAAATGTTAAACTGAGCCCAACAAAAGTCATCCAGCTTCTATTCCTTAATTCTAATTTGAATTAAATGCAGTTTGATCCAAACGAATACCGTAATGCAGTAATCAATGGACACATCATATTTTTTAAATGTATATTTTAAATATATTACAACAAATTTATATCTAATAATTAAAAAAAATTTCGTTACTATTTAATCTATAAAAATTTTGCTATATTGACTCAATACAGGGTTTTTTTAAATATTAGTTTGAATAATTCCGAAAAAGATATTCAGTTCACTAAAAGGATTCACAACTCCCAACACTATTGTGTGCAAAGGAACAATGCATAATTTCCACGAAAAAAAGAAATCGGCAATGAAAGAATAATTTTTGTACATTATTGCAATATACCATACCATAGAAGGCGTCATATTTTCGAAAACACACAACCTCTTCACTGCTACTATCTCCCTTAGTAAAATTGTAATTTGTCCTCGTAGAGATTATTATGATAGTAATATGTCATGGGACAGATTACAATCACGAACTCTACTAAGGGAATCAATGATTCTACTGGATTTCAATCTTTACTGTGACATATATATATATATATGTCTCAACAACAGCTGACTCAAACCTATACGATAACAGCGTCCTCAAGCAAAACTTTGTCACTAGCTATGGCGACTGCTAACATAATAATACTACAATAATAGAAATCTAAAAGAATGTTGCTAAAACTGTTTCGTTGGCTATAATTCTTCAAGTACACAGCAAAATAACAACGACAGCTTCATTTCATTGTTTTGTTTTAGTTCGAAGAGGAAGAGAGAGCCATGGATAATCAAGATATATCCGCGGCATCCGTTGAAAGAACCGTGTTACAGTTCTATCGAACACCCTCACCAGAGCTTCAGACATGGCTCACAAACGCTCAGCATCGAGGTGAGGCCTGGTCATGGTCTTGGGATCTTCTTTCATCGAATGGCCCCTCCGAAGTTGTTTTCTTTGGAGCATCAACTTTGGCCCTCAAACTGACGCAATCTTGGAATGAGATCCCTCCAGATAGTCATGCACCTCTTAGGGAAAAGCTTCTTAACGTACTTGCAGCGTATCGAGGGTATTTCATACATGATTTCTATTCATTAATATATTTCCTTCATATGCGAATCGTATCTCTTTTCTTGTTTTATAGGCCTAAGATCGTCATCACGAGGTTATGTGTCGCTGGAGCTATTTTGGCTGTGCGAGGAACTGCTGATGGCATTTGGGATCACCCCATCACTGACTTAATTAATGGATTTGGACCTGAAAATCCAATTTTATTAGGCATGACTTGGGATTTTATTTTCTTGCTTAATCAAATATTTAATCATTAACTAACAAAAAACATAACTAAATTTTTTGGCAGATATCCTCTTCTACTTTTTTTATTTTACTATCAAACAGACTGTCATTGTATATGTTTCTTTTTCTTTTTGTAGAATTATTTACTGTGATTCCCGAAGAATTCACGACGTTATCCCTTCCTGGACGTAAAAGAGCTATTATTCATGAAAAATTAGGGAAAGTTATTCCTGATGTATTCTCCGTTATTAGACGAACGCTTGCTTCCAATGGAGATGCCAAAGTGCAGGCAATCAAATGTTTTCAAGCGTGGTCTCAGTTTGAAACCTCTTTGGAGAACTCAAAGGATATAATTAATACTATTCTCAGATCTCTTGAAGATGAATCGCTTTTTGACGTGGGTCTGGAAGCGTTGTCCACCGTTGTTGGTCATCCAGATACTTATAGATACCCCAATCACTTGAAAGAAATTCTCAATAACATACTTCAACTTGATGGGATGCTCTACGGATTTCTGAGAGAAGGATCATTTGAATTAGCTAACCCCCTTATCACGCTTTTTGTTACTTTTGGAGAAAGTCATTCCAGATTGTTAATTGACTGGTCAACTAATTCTGATAGGGAAATGGTTCTTAGACTTATCAATATATTTCTTAGCGTTTCAGGCGTAGAAGCTGTTTATCCCATTCAAGAGACACTCAGCGAGATGCCTTTTGGATTTTGGTATATATTACAAGATGATATTATTAGCTGTGAACCTCCTCAATTTCAACAATGTGTTTCTTTATACGGCCCAATCTACGGAAATTTAGTAGATTTACTTCTCAAAAAGTCGATGTATCGCTTAGATGAGGACAAATGGACTGAGGATCAAAGAGAAAGATTCCGTTGCTACAGAACGGATATTGCTGATACGATCATGTATTGCTATAATATTCTAAGGGATGATTTGTTGAAAAATCTGTTAAAACATCTGGAAGAAAGTATTCAACGGAATTTAACAGACTCGAAGAATAATTGGGCATATTTGGAAGCTACTCTCTACGCTTGGTCTTCCATTGCTGGGTCCATGGTGGAAGAAGATGAGTGTGAAATTGTATCTTTGTTTTTAGCTAAGCTACCTGTTGTCCCATATAATAATATTCGAGTCATATCGACAGCTCTCGATTGTATTGGTGGTTTTTCAGATTGGTTGGCTCAACGTCCCCAGCTTCTACATCATGTGTTTCCCATCGTAACAGGAGCACTTGAAAACCCAGAACTTTCACTTTGCGCGACCATGGCACTTAAGGACATTTCTCGGGATTGCATCGATGCTATGATACCTTATGTCGATTCTGTTATTGAATCATGTACGAGAGCCCTCAATTCCAATACTTACGCCTTTGGTGAATGTATCAGACTAATGTATCCAATTGGAAGGATGCTCACGCTTCTTCCCTACGATCAAATTATTCCGAGATTAGAGCCAATTCTTGCTCCGCATCTTGTGAAATTGGGGGCTCTTGTCTCGGAAGAGCCTTCTCTTCAAAATAGACCGAGGATCATTTTCTATCTCAAAATGGTATCGAATTTATTTTCGGCGCTCGACATTTCTAAGAAGGAAAATCATCATCAGCAACAGGCTCGGCCACAACAGCCAATTGCATCGATTCTTCCTCAAATCATGCCTATGCTTCGATTTATTGCCGAGAAGTGGGCGCTAGATACAAATGTTTCTGAAAATCTTTGTGATCTACTAAAACAGTCAATTGGTACTCTACTTGATGAAGCAAAACCTTTCGTTCAAGATATTGTCTCAATTGTTCTTTCCTCTTACCAATCTCGTCCTCATAGTGCAGCATTAGACTTAGCACGTCAATTCTTTGTTATGTTTGGAGAAGATGTGCAACTGCAACCAGTCATTAATTCCTTGTTTGTTAAGCTTTGTGAACGCACCCTCACTGAAGTATCTTCAACTGGCAACCTATCCGATCATACTGACCTTGTAGCTCCGTTTTTTGAAATGCTTACTCATGTTTTAAAGAAACAGAGTAAGCTATTTGCATCACAAGAAGAAGGAGTAATCTCATCTGTATTCAATTGCGCCATGACATGCGTATCCCTTCCTGAAGACTGTATGGTAAAATATTCAGTACAGTTCCTTGTGCATTTCATAAATATTAGTAGAGATCACAATCGACTTCTGCAAGTAGTCAACAATCAGGGCCAGAATTTGTTCATGATTACCATCAAATGCATTGGGGGAGAGGGCTCAAGAAATTTCACAGACTATTATGCGGACATTCTTGTTGCTTTTAATAAAAAGTATTTCGATAACCACTGTCGGTGGATGGAAGGATTTGTAAACATGGAAAATTTCCCCACCGACAAGTTGAATCGAGCACAAAAAGAACATTTTGGACAATTAATATTAAGAGAAAGAGTGAACAAACGTAGGATCATGGAAATCGTTAAGGAATTCTCTCTAGCTTGTCTTGGACTCGTTGGGACCGGTGGTCATATGGGACAAGTTATGGCCACATGGGAAAGAGTGGAAGAACATGAAGCCCGCTTAAAGGAGATCAAGGCGATTGGTGCAGCCAACAAGAAATGATTTTTGCATTCATAACTACCTATTACCACTACTTTCCTTCCTTACTTCGCATTGTCGTGATACACTTGAAGGGACATTAAATATGAAATGTATTTTGTAATTAAAACGTATGTTCTGTATATATTTGAAAGAAGTAATCAATTCATTCGGTTTCGCACTTGTTATATACATATAAGAAAAATTATATGAAAATATCAAATTGAGAAATACGATAACTATATATTTTTATTTAAAGTATGTGAATACGGTTTCCATCACTACTTTTAACTTATTTCAGTTATACGTTTAAAAAAATATTATTTATAAATACATACCACCTATTGGAGGATTTTTTAAATGTTTTATTCAAGTAAAACAGCTATTTTTTCTCCATTTACTCCTTATTCTTCTTTATACTAAAATATTAAAAAAAAAAAAAATATCAATTATAATATCCTTCTCTCACTATTAAATTTTTAGTTCTTAATAATATATATTTTTTACTTTATATTGGTTAGGGTTAAGAGAATGAATGATTTTTAAAGTTAATTTATTACATATTTGATACAATACAATGTTTATCAGAATAGAGCTGTTGAAGCATTCAAAAAACAAAAAAAAAAAAAAAAACTTCAAATATTATATCTTAAACTTATAATTAATGCAACCTGATGATTTATTTCAAGGAGTTCTGACTTACCCATTCGTATATATTATATAAAATCACCAAAATGATGTATATTTTTAATTATTATCATCGCAGTAATACTTAAAAAAGATATTCATGAATATAATTATTAATATATTAAACCACTATTTCTTATTGATTATTCGGTGGAGCAAATATTTAATCAAAACATAATTAGTTATTATATTACTTATTAGGTACTTTACCCTCAAGACTATTGGTGTTGGAGCTCCTATGTATCTGGTGAGGTCATAATTGACACTCGTCCATGTAAAGTCCAACAATATTTATCAAGATGTGTTATTTATTGGAGTTATCTAATAGATAATTATTATGTATTGCAGAATTAATCATCATAAAATATTAGTTTTTTCGCCATTGTCCTAGAACCTTATGGAACACTGAAATAAAAATAGAAGCGCTATTTTTTGTACTTGATAGAAGTACCTAAGAATTTTCTTACATTAACAAATTTACATTCCAATAAATTGAATCTTTAACTTCTCCTCGCATTCTAAAACTCATCTCATCTGGCTATCGCATACAATCGTTATTATAAATATAATTTACGAGTTATGACCAGAATGACTTTTACTAATATCTGGAAGTGAACCAAAGGTTCTCCTTAACCTCATGTAAGGTGATCAGTATTTTTTTGGTTAAAAATCAAATGGCAAAACCTAATGGACTTCGTACAATGTTGCTCCATTTTTATTTCAGCAGTATCAGAACATCTATGTAAAGTCACGTGCTACAATTAATATATCTTCCACCAAGACAACATTTTTGAACTGAAATAAAAATGTTTTTGATTAAAAAAAACTTGCGTAGTGTAAGGGTTTTAATAGGAAAGTGATCCGAACATTACCTTTTACATTTTTCTACAAGTTTAGATTAAATATTTTATCTGTTAAAGTTAGGAGTGATTTTTTTTAGCAAAGGATGTATAATATATATAACATAAATCTTAATAGAGAATTTAGAAAGAGAATGAGGATCAAAGGGTTGAATGATAATTAATAATATTATATCAGACAGTATTGTGTTCGTACAATTTTCATTACCTCTTCAAAGTATTTTTGTTAGAAGATGTCCCCCATCATTTTTTTAGTAGTAATTGAATTACTATTATTTTAAATTTAAAAACAACAAACCATTTTTGTAAAACTTAATAAAATCCTTTTAAATTATAGTTTGTGTAATAATACTAAATAAAATAATTTGATATACTAAATCATAAGCAAAATGGAGTTGCGTCTATAAAAATCTTAAATTTTCCGGCATATATATGCAATAAATAATTGTAGTGTTATTATTTAGTTTTTTAAATGTATATTTGGGGTATCATATATTCAAAAAAATATACAAAATACTGTGATGTGTACATTTCATAATTTAAAATAATATATTAAAAATACTTGCAATGATGAATATCTTAGAATCAACCCTTCATAAACACATAGTAAATATGCTATAACTTAAGGCAAAATTAATTCATAATATTCAGTAAAAAAATGAAAATGACACGCGCACAATATTGTCTACTATAATATTAATACAATTAATCATGTTATCATCATTCAACCCAAATAATCGGCAGATTAAAAACGAAGGAAGATGGAAACTATTTACAGCGACTGGTTCAGCACTTAAAAATTATAATTAACGTATTTGCTTTAGTTTTTAGCTATTAGTTTCAACGATAATATCATAACCGCTTGTTGTTTTGGCATTGGTTTGAATTATCATTTTACATAATCATCATGGTTCTATATTGTTATGACTACGGCTGCACAAATAAGAGCAATAAACCTGATCTTAGCTTCCATAAATTTCCTAGAGATCCAAGTACATCAAACTTAAGATTTAACCTTGCATTTAATTTAATGTTTATGATTTCCTTCAAAAATAGATATGCGTCACAAATGAATACGTGCTGTTCGATGATAGGATTTCCTACCTTCTCCTATTTCTGTCTTATGTTCAGAACACTTTTTACACGAGGACTTCTTGGATGGACAGGAATACATCATTCTTAAAAAGTTACAATTTAAAGGTGCAACTTCAAAGTTTGAAGTTACACCTTTGAATTTTCAATCTTTAAAAAAAATATATTTTTCTTCGCATGAAAAAAGTATTGTCAGATATAATGTCTAACAATAAAATTAAAAAAGATGGAAGTGTCTTAAACAGATATTGGATTCTTCAAAATGTTTATTTCCAAGATGAAGGTATTTTTTGGAAATCAAAATCTAATTATAATTTATCAAAATATATTGACATTAGATGGGAAGCTGATTATGCTCTTTGTCGATATTTTCGAAATAAAAATGAGAAAAACTATTGACATAACTCTGGTTCTCCAAGATTATGCAATGTGTCCAAAACGTTTTATAGCTCTAACACATGGTATGATCAAACTGTTAAAGATTTCCTTCAGAATTTGTGGAAAAAGGATTTAGCATTTACTTCAAACTACCTAAATTTGAATTGCATCCCACCCCATAAAAGTATGAACCAGAAGAACGAAGTTTTCGTTCTCAGGATCTATTATGTGGACATATGCATTTAGATTTCGAACAGCGAATAGAAAAGGGGAGGAATATTGAATTCCTAAGTTCGATTCCATACTGAAAAAATGTACCACACCAATCCATAAGGATAAGTAACTATTTTCCAAGCTCTAAAAAGATCTTTTTGAAATTTGGTATTATTTTTTGGTGCAATGAGGACTAAAAAAAAGTATTTTCTTTAAATCAATAATTGATTTCCTAGTGACGACAAAATTATATGAGTTATATGTCTCTAAAAACTTAGAATATGGGTTCTTTTCCAAATGTTGTATCTCTATTTCTTTTAAATCCCCGAGTTCGAATAAGATATCGAATCCTATATTATACGACAAACGTGAACCGTTGAAAGCAATGAAAGAGCCTTTCGCATGTCTTGTCATCTCCATATATTTCCATGGAAGTCTCGAGCACTAAATAGTTATAAATGTCCATGATATTTCTTTTTCTATAGATTTTACAATGAACAACTAGCTCGAGCTATCTGGACTACATGGAAATGAATAAAAAATTGCACCGGCTCCAAGACTTATTTTTAAAATTGAATAGTCATTGTTTTCAGTAGTGAAATATACTAGTGCTGGAGAATTGAATCACTTGACTAAAAAGAATCGTTCACTGAATCCAATAAAAACTAATTTTCTACTATTTTCCGAAATGATTCAGACTGATATTTAAAAACCTGTATTGAATCAATATAGCAAAATTTTGAAAGCTTGTAACGGAAAAATTGTAAGCTATTAAATATAAATTCATTTAATACATATAAAATATACATTAAAAAAAATTGTGGATCATTGACTACTACATTACAGTATTCAATCGAATCAAATTGCATTTAATCCAAAATATTATAAAGTAATACAAGATGGCTGACTTTAAAAAGACTTAAACAATTTCTGCGTTCAGAGGTTATTTTTCCTATCTTGCTGAAGATACGTTCCAATAGTAAATATGTAGCAATAAAGCATAGACTTTTTTTCATTAATTAATAATTCAGAAATAAAAAATGCATTGACTTTGCCAAGAGACTTTCATGAAAAAAGCTTCAAATTGCAATATTTCTTTGCTCAAACGCCTTTATAGGTCCTCAAAGTGCTATATTTGATGATTAAAAGATGAATTTCTTATAAAATACACGAAATTTGGAGTTTTTTCGAAAAATATGGTCATTTTAAGCCATATTTGACTTGAATTTCATGAAAAAAGCTTCAAATTGCAATATTTCTTTGCTCAAACGCCTTTATAGGTCCTCAAAGTGCTATATTTGATGATTAAAAGATGAATTTCTAATAAAATACACGTAAATTGGGAGTTTTTTCGAAAAATATGGTCATTTTAAGCCATATTTGACTTGAATTTCATGAAAAAAGCTTCAAATTGCAATATTTCTTTGCTCAAACGCCTTTATAGGTCCTCAAAGTGCTATATTTGATGATTAAAAGATGAATTTCTAATAAAATACACGAAATTTGGAGTTTTTTCGAAAAATATGGTCATTTTAAGCCATATTTGACTTGAATTTCATGAAAAAAGCTTCAAATTGCAATATTTCTTTGCTCAAACGCCTTTATAGGTCCTCAAAGTGCTATATTTGATGATTAAAAGATGAATTTCTAGTAAAATTCACGTAAATTGGGAGTTTTTTCGAAAAATATGGTCATTTTAAGCCATATTTGACTTGAATTTCATGAAA